>NW_015167546.1:81842-142059 GCF_001447785.1 Gekko japonicus
AGTGGGGAATCAAACCTGGTTCTCCCAGATTAGAGAACATAAGAACATAAGAACATAAGAGATGCCAATGTTGGATCAGGCCAAAGGCCCATCCAGTCCAACACTCTGTATCCCACAGTGGCCAGAAATACCAGTGCCATCAGGAGGTCCACCAGTGGGGCCAGGACATTAGAAGCCCTCCCACTGTTGACCCCCCCCCAAGCACCAAGATGACAGAGCATCACTTGCCCCAGAGTCCCTATCTATACCTTGTGGCTAATAGCCACTGATGGACCTCTGCTCCATATGCTTATCTAATTCCCTTTTGAAGCCGTCCATGCTTGTAGCTGCCACCACTTCCTGTGGCAGTGAATTCCAAGTGTTAATCACTCTTTGGGTGAAGAAGTACTTCCTTTTATCCGTTCTAACCCGACCGCTCAGCAATTTCATGGAGTGCCCACGGGTTCTTGTATTGTGAGAAAGGGAGAAAAGTACCTCTTTCTCTACCTGCTCTTTCCCATGCATAATCTTATAAACCTCAATCATGTCACCCCTCAGTCGTCGTTTCTCCAAGCTAAAGAGCCCTAAGCGCCTTAACCGTTCCTCATAGGGAAAGTGTTCCAACCCTTTTATCATTCGAGTTGCTCTTTTCTGCACTTTTTCCAAAGCTATAATATCCTTTTTAAGGTGTGGTGACCAGAATTGCACACAGTATTCCAGATGAGGTCGCACCATTGATTTATATAGCGGCATTATGATATTGGCTGATCTGTTTACAATACCCTTCCTAATAATCCCCAGCATAGCATTGGCCTTCTTTATTGCAGTCACACACTGTCTCGACATTTTCAGTGAGTTATCTACTACAACTCCAAGATCTCTCTCTTGATCTGTCTCTGCCAGTTCAGACCCCATCAACGTGTATTTATAGTTAGGATTTTTGGCTCCAATGTGCATCACCTTGCACTTGGCCACATTGAACCCCATTTGCCATGTTGACGCCCACTCGCCCAACTTTGACAGATCCCTTTGGAGTGCCTCACAATCCTCACTGGTTTTCACCACCCTGAACAACTTCGTATCATCCGCAAATTTAGCCACTTCACTGCTTACTCCCAACTCCAAATCATTAATGAACAAGTTAAAAAGCAGTGGACCAAGTACTGATCCCTGTGGTACCCCACTGCTTACACCCCTCCACTGGGAGAACTGCCCATTTATACTCACTCTCTGTTTTCTATTAATTAGCCAGTTTTTGATCCATAAAAGGACTTGTCCTTTTATCCCATGATTTTTGAGCTTGCTTAGGAGCCTTTGATGAGGAACTTTATCAAAAGCTTTCTGGAAGTCAAGGTAAACAATATCTATTGGATCCCCCTTGTCCACATGTTTGTTCACCCCCTCAAAGAACATTAACAGGTTAGTGAGACAAGATCTTCCCTTACAGAACCCATGTTGAGTCTGCCTCAATAGGTTTTGTTCATCTATGTGCCTACTAATTCTTTCCTTAATAATGGTTTCCACCAATTTACCCGGTATCGACGTCAGACTGACTGGCCTGTAATTTCCCGGATCTCCTCTGGAACCCTTTTTAAAGATGGGAGTGACATTAGCTACCTTCCAGTCCTCAGGAATGGAGGCTGATTTTAAGGAGAGATTACATATTTTTGTCAGGAGATCCACAAGTTCACAATTGAGTTCTTTCAGAACTCTTGGATGTATGCCATCTGGGCCTGGTGATTTATCAGTTTTTAAGTTGTTTATCAGTTTTAGGACCTCCTCTCTCGTCACCTCAATCTGACTCAGGTCTTTCAACACCCCTCCCGAACTCAGCGGCTCTGGAGTGGGCAAGCACCTCTCATCTTCCACAGTGAAGACGGAGGCAAAAAATGCATTTAGCTTCTCAGCCATTTCCCTATCATCCTTCAGTACTCCTTTTACCCCTTGGTCATCCAAGGGCCCCACTGCCTCCCTGGCTGGTTTCCTGTTTCTAATGTATTTGAAGAAAGTTTTATTGTTGGTCTTTACATTTTTTGCTATATGCTCCTCATATTCCCTTTTTGCATGCCTGACCACAGACTTGCATTTTATTTGCCATAGCCTGTGTTCTGTTTTATCAGCCTCACTGTGACTAGCTTTCCACCGCTTAAAGGAATCCTTTTTACCTTTTACAGCTTCCATTACTTTGTTTGTTAACCATGTAGGCTTTTTCTTATACCTGTTTGTGCCTTTCCTAACCTGCGGAATATATTTTTTTTGAGCTTCTAGAATCGTAGTTTTAAATAGTTTCCAAGCTTCCCCAATGGTTTTGACCCTTTCTACTTTTCCCTCCAGTTTCCTCCCCACATGTCCTCTCATATCAGAGAAGTTACCCCTTTTAAAGTTAAAAGTGGTTGTGTGAGTCTTTTTGGCCAATTCCCTATTTATACAAATGTTGAACTCAACAACATTATGATCACTGTTCCCAAGCGGTGCAATCACTTTTACATCTCTCACCAAGTCTTGAGTGTTACTTAGGACCAAATCAAGGATCGCCTTTCCCCTGTTTTCAGAAACCTGTCACATTACCTAGTTCATGTTCATTTATCTGTACTTTCTTAAGAGCTCTGATGTTTTATGCCAAAAAGAACGTCAGATTTCATATCAAGTGACAGCAGAGTTGCTTAGTAAAGTCTCTTTTGACTGGCAGCTGCTACATGCATAGGGTGAACCTGCTGTGACAGAATGCCTCACACTTGTTTACAATTCTCCTGAAAGAATGCATGATATGCTTAAAGGGTCCTGCTGAGTAGCAGCAAGTCTTGGATTGAGGTAGCCTCTTAACTGACATTAATTTAATGTTTAATTTAACACTCCTAGGTCTTACCACCAGCACTCTGTTTCTCTGCAGTTTAAAAAAATACAAGTAAAATGTTAGAATTTAAATGTAAATTCTGCATTCCATCACTCTGTATGTTTCTGTGTAGGATTTCTCAGCCTTTTTAGAAGCATCAGATGACACTATATTTTAATTTCATGTTCAGTTTTAAGAAAGGGATGAAAGACATCAGTGTCTTTCTTGAAGAAATCAAAATGGAATGTTGAGAGTGGCAGAAGTAAAATATTCAATTACATCTATATGTTAAATATATCCTTGGAGTTTCTACATTTTTCAGTGAAGCAAGAAAAAAAAGTTTAAAGATTGCTCAGATTTAATGCAGGATATCTGTAAGACTATATATCTTTTCATGTGGGTGGCAATTTCAAAGTTAATCAAACGTACTTTCATATTTCAAAATATGAGCACAATTATAAATTCAGGATTTTGCTGGAATGTCACCATTTTCATCAACGAAGATAAGTTTAGATATGTTATCATTTGTTATTACTTACCTTTCCTATGATACTTCTCGCATGCTAATTTAATTACCATTTGTATTTCACTCAACCTTAGAGGACTGCTGGGAACAAGTCTAGTTGGTAAGGTTTGGTTTGTGTTATTTTTAATAGCGGAGTATATTTATTTTCAAATTTATATCCCATTTCACGTGATCAAGGTTGTTAACCACATAGTTATTTAAAACATACATCAACCTAACAGAGATTCAACTAAAAAACCCAACAGTAAATAGCTTCATATTCATAGCACAGCTTTTAATTGTGTCCTCAAGATAAACAGAGAAAGAGTACTGTGAACTTCAACAGGGAACCTGTTCCACAGAGACGGGGGCACAACAGAAGAAGTTCTGCCTCTTGCTGAAGAAGTGATCACCTACCAGGATACCATAAAGAGAAGCTGGTCTCAGGACAGAAGATGATGTGCAGTTTTATATAGTGTGCTGACATCCAAGAAGATCCAGGCAGCTGATGGGTGTACAGAAATTTCCTTAGCTCCTTTTTAGCATGTTCACCTTGATGGATGAAATGTACAGTTCAATAAAGAAGAAGTCAATGTAGAATGCAAACATTCAAAGGGTGCATTGTGTGGGTGTGAAGAATGGTTTGGAAAAAGCTTCTATAAGACCTTAAGTCTAATTTTCCATTATCTCTAGAGAGAAAACCAACCCCATTTCTATGGATGATAACCACATTACATAGCAGTCCTTTATCTGAAGTTCAAATTTCTTTTTTATGGCTTGCTACTATTTGTGGAACATACTAATTGCATTCAATAGAAATATTGTCATCAAAATTGATGCCTGCCTTTGCATTGATGGCACTTAAATGGTGTTAAAATGCTGTAAAAGAAACAATCGAAACTTTTTTAAAAAAAACTGCCAATGAAAATGGGCAGGACAAAATAACAGGTCTTCTGGCCATGCATGAAAATGAATTAAAAATACACATTTATGCATCTGTACCCATTTCCCATAGCAATGTCAAAAGAGATCATGTCTTTAGTGTCCAATATCACTATGAAGACAGTGCAAGTGAATAAATTTTGCATTTGAAACCTAGTTATCACAAGCAACTATGGATATATTACTGAAAGCCATCAAATGAGAGTATCTGTTATTATTCGGATTGTTTTAATGATATAGCTGTCTAACAAATGTTAAAGATGAAGTCTGTTCACAGGAATGGTTTTGCCTCTAGATACAATGTAACTCATATTAATAATGAATAACCAATGAAACAATGCCATATTTCTTGTAATATGTCCTGTGGGGCATATAAAGTTCAGTGACTGCCCATACAGCAGGAGGTGGCATTTGCCTGCCCCCCTTCTTCTTGGATGAAGCATGAGGTGTAGCAAACCAATTAGGGCTCAGTGCGGGATCGCTGACCAATCAAGGACAAACTTGCCAGCCAGGTCTGGCAGCAGCTGCCCTCCAAGGGCAGATTGGCCCAGCATGAGCTCAGAGGCAGATCAGAGCTCTGCTGGCTGGATGGTGACGGATTCCATGTGGTGCAGAAACATGGTGAGTTTTGGGGATGGGGGGCTCACAGGGGAGGTCTTACTGGGCTCAGGAGGGCAGCCGCAGAGTCTCAGTGGTTGGAGGGCTCCTCTAATCCTGCTTTCCCCCTCGGATCCCCATCTTCAGCCACCCAATGGCCTCAGCTAGGCAGCAGTGGGGCCAGCGCAGCCCAGCTGTTGGCTGCAGTTGGGAGCTATTTTTTCCTAGTTGGGCAGATGACGGAGCGGCGAGTGGTCACTCTGGATGGCCCCAGAAGCCACCCAGGAAAGCTGGGGGCTGTAGGTGTGCACCGGGGAGAAAAGCAGCCACATGGAGCCCATTTCATTGTAGAACTCTCTCGCGCAGGGCACCCAGGAGCAGTGGCAATCCTGATCCAGCAAGCTGGGTCTGTACCTGGTTGGGAGGGTGCTGGTCGAGCTTCGGGGGGGAGGTCAGGAAGTGTAGGGCCCCTTGATCAGTTGAGTGGTGATTGTCTGGTGTCTGTTTCCACCCCCCTGGCTTTGGGCAGCAGAGTCCACATAGCGGGGCTGGGCCCAGAACTTTCACTTCCCTGGGGGGTGGCGTGAGACAGGCGGGACACGGCAGAAATGGCCGCCGGGTTCTCACCCACATAGGTCTGCAGCCCGAGCTCTCCTGGGACTTGTTTGCCAAGGCAGGGCAGCCGGCGTTGGCGCAGCCCTCTCCCTCGTGCCGCGTGGCTTCAAGGGAGCAGCAAGGCCGGCTCATGGGCAGCAGCCTGGCCCCACTGGCAGTTCATCTGTGGGTGCAGTGGAGGGGCACTGGTGCTGCTCCCCCCCTCACATTAAGTCCTCTTTTCTACACGGAGCCTGCAGGCTGGCAGGCCTGACCGGGAGTTTTAGTTGACGAGGGGGCGTTGGTCAGGAGCAGATCATCTGCATGGCATACAGAAGGTTCCAGTGCACTTTTCAGCTGCTCCAAGGTCAGGGACCAGGCAGCAGATGATGTGAAAGATCTCGGCTTGAGAGCTGCTGCTGGCCTGAGTAGACAGTACTGAACTTAGTGGACTGAGGGTCTGATTTAGAACAAAGCTGCTTAGTTTTCGAGGCAGGAGAAAATACTTACCCCTTCCTCTGCATCAGCTCCCAACTCTCCAAATTAACCCCCCCCCCCAAAGATCTCCAGCCATGACGGGGTTCAAGGCTTTACAATAGGGTCTCAATGGGCTAGTTAGTCAACAAGGCAGGCTTTTCCTCCTGCATCAATTTTGGGAGGCAAAGTGGTCCCCCCCACACAAAAAAGGTGGGACATTAGCTTAGTAGTATAGCTACTGCTTGCATGTGGAAGGTCCAAGTTTTGAACCCCGGCACCTCCAATTTAAAAGGATCAGGAAGTAGGTGCTATGAGGGACCTCTACCTGTGACCCAGGCAATGTTCCCTCTAACCTATGGAGGCTTGTGAGCAAAAATTCTGCTTTGTGGGCTACTGGCATCAAAGTTGCGAGTGAGTGATTTAGCTGCTGCATAAATTAGTTTGCTCTGGAGCCATTCTTCCTGAGCTAAGACAAAAAGGTATGAGCTGGAGGCTTAAAAACTGTGAGCTAGCTCACACTAACTCAGCTTAGAGGGAACACTGGACCTGGGGAGCAGCGGCCATCCAGCAGGGCTGGGCCATAGCTGGTGGGTCAGCTGACTTCTACCTTGGCTGCAAGAGGCCTGGCTCAGTGCTAGAGTTCAACTTTGTGGGTGCCGGGCCCTAGGCTCGCTCCCTTGCACATCTAGCTATGGGGCACAGCTTGTGGCTCAGGGTCCACGGAAACGTCTTCAGACAGCACTGGCTCTTTGGCTTGGAAACGGAGATGAGCACCACAGCCCTAGCCTCAGATTCGACTGGTTTTTGAGCAATGGAAACCTTTACCTTTACTATTTGACTTTAATGATTTTTCTTTTATTTTGTTAACTCTTCCCCCTGGGTGCAGTATGCTGACTGGGACAGCAACACAGACGAGGGGCAGCTGGGCTAAGGGGGCTCCCAAGTGAGTGCTTCCAGCCACCTCATCCTCTGATGAGGGCGGGCCCTCTCTGCAGGTTTTGGCAGCCAAAATTGAGGCCCTAGAAAGGGCCAAGGCAGAGAAACGAAAGACTGGTAGCGCGGGCACCTCCGGGGTGGCCACCGTGCCTAAGTGCACCAGGTCCGTGGCTCGCAAACAGGAAATGTGAGCCCTCTTTGCCAGGTGTCTGATTCAGTTAAGAATCACTCAAATACTGAACAGTTCACTTGCACCATTCATGGCTTGGGCATTTCAGGGTTCAGGTTGCCAACTTTGGGTTGGGGAAGTCCTGGAGAACAGCTTCATGTAATACCAGAATCGGAAGGGGCCACCTAGTCCAACAACCCCCCACTCAATGCAGGATCAGCTTAAAGCACCCAGCTGTGGCTTAAGGACTGCCAGTGAGGCTGAGCTCACCACCGTCCTAGGCAGCTGATTCCACTGTTGCACAAATCATATTGTAAAAAGTTTGTTCCAATACCCAGCTGGTACCTTCTCGCCCTTAGTTTAGACTCATTATTGCAAGTCCTATCTTCTGCTGACAAAAGGAACTGCTCCCTGCCCCTCCCCCCATGCCAGGCTTCTGGTGCCTAAAGAGCGCAATCATGTCCCCCCTCAATCTAGGTCTGGGGCCATGCCAGGGCACACCATTAGCAGCCAGAGTTGGCCTGGGTGGCCTTGTGGGGGCCTGGATGGCTGGCAGAGGGGTAACTTTGGTACCCAATCAGTGGCATTGGAGCGGATTTGGCAGCTGCAGGCGGAGGTCTACTCCCTCAGAGATGGCGTTGGTCTTTGGGAGGCTATGGGCATATATGCTAACAGCAGTCACTGGTGTGGGGTCCAGGAGCCACACCAGGGCTGGGAGCACCCTTAGTGGCTGGAGTTTGGCCAGGGTGGCCTTGTGGGGGTATGGGTGGCTAACAGAGGGTAACTGGAACTCACTCCTGGGTGTTGGAGTGGCTTTGGCAGCTGCAGGCAGGGGTCTAATCCCTCAGATGCCATTGGGCCTTGGGAGGCCATGGGTATATGGTGCTGACGGCAGTCACTGGTGTGGGGTCCAGGAGCCACACCAGGGCTGGGAGCTCCCTTAGGGGCTGGAGTTGGCCAGAGTGGCCATGTGGGGACACGGATGGCTAACAGAGGGATAACTTCAGAACCCACTCCTGGGCATTGGAGTGGATTTGGCAGCTGCAGGCGGGGCTCTGGTCCCCCTGAGATATGACGTTGGGCCATGGGAGGCAATGGGCATATGGTTCAGAAGGCAGTCACTGGTGCTGGCTGATGTTTTATTGCTTTTCAGAATGTGGCACATGGATGGAAACCACTGGTGTAACACTTGGCGGCTTCAGGTGATCGTCAGTTGGCAGGAGCGCCTCCCCAGGCCGTGGGCAGGCATTTTCGCAGCAACAATCTGGGCACTAGGTTGGCAGTTTCCACCCCCAGATCAAACTTTGGTGCCAGATCCATTAAAAGCACAGTGGGGTTACTGGGTCAGTCTTTTGCTGTGCTGATCTGCAAGGTTAATGGCTGGCAGGAGGGGAGTTAAGCCGAGGCTAACCCCCTCTGTGGGGGATGTGGAATTGGCAAGCACCCTGAGATATCAACAATAGGAGGGGTCCTCATACTGGGTGCCTGTGGGCTTTGTGGTCAGGGTGACTTAGTTGGGGGCCACTTCGGGGTGGGGGAGCATATGCCAAGCCCTAAGGCTTTGCAGCCATGGGCTGGAATGTGATTCCACCCCCCTTTACGCACCCCCCTTTACGCACTGAGGGCCATGAAGAATAAGGTCTGGAAGGATCCCAGACCTGGTTCTGAGTCAGGGTGGGTTTGCCCTGTTAGGAGGCTGGCTTTGCAAGCCCACGGCAACCCGTGCTTTAATGTATTGGTGCAGATCAGCTTATATATAAACAAATTCCCAGTTTAACCCATAACTTGTGTTGTGTTTCATTCAAGGGGTGGGCGGGCAAAGCATCATAAGGTTTTGTTTCTTTCCCCCATACACAAGTATCATTGTGGCAATTTATACATTAGAGGGCAGGAGGAATGTCAGGCTTCCAAATTTGTAAACTACTACTAAACTAAACTAAACTAAACTAAACTAAACTAAACTAAACTAAACTAAACTAAACTATTTATCTGATTTCTAGCCTCCTTTTCCTGAAATATGATCAACAAATACCAGTTTGGTAACTGTCAATCTCATTAAGTCAGTGGAACCAGCCGGGTTTGTACTCTTCTTTGATTTGTAGAATGGACAGTTTATGACCACACATTTCATATTTCTAGACCGGTGCCCTGTATATAATGGCCTGAATAAAGAAGTCAAAGCAGAAACTGCTGACCTCACTTCTCATCCCATTACAAATTCATAGTACTTGGCACAAAGAACACATCCTCAGCAAATAAAAGAGAGAAAAAGAGTCAATGGGTCATTTGCTCTCTGACCAGGCATTTTAAGCAGGAGAATAGCAAGAGATAAATAGCAACATTCCTGCGAGTATCATATGTATATATGCTACTTAGATCTTGCAGCTAATTTCACAAATATACACATGCCAAAGCTAATGAGACATGGACATAGTAAAGGTAAAGGTTCCCTTGCTCGAAAGCCAGTCGAATCCGACTCTAGGGTTGCGGTGCTCATCTCCGTTTCAAAGCTGAAGAGCCAGTGCTGTTCGAAGACGTTTCCGTGGTCATGTGGCCGGCATGAGTAAACACCAAGGCACACGGAACGCTGTTACCTTCCCACTGAAGTGATACCTATTTGTCTACTTGCAATTTCTTGCTTTTGAACTGCTAGGTTGGCAGGAGCTGGAACTAGAGACGGGAGCTCACTCGGTCATGCGGCAACTCGGGTCTCGAACTGCTGAACTACCGACCTTCCACAGCCTGCAGTTCAGCGTCTTAACCACTTGAGCCACCGCAGCTCCGACATGGACATAGGAATCAACAAATAATTATTTCAGGGTTATTTATAAATAATGAGCTATTGTTATGTGCCCTACCTTAGCCTAGTTTGTAAAAATATCTTTGCCTCCTTATACTAATTTTAAGGGCACACACACACTCACACAAAGACCCAGAAAATTCTGCTGTCCAAACCCCAGTGAAAACACTAAATGATATGTAAAAGCATAAGTGGATTTCTATGATGTTTAGCTCATTTAAAAAAAAATCTAGCATGCAGAAAACCTAGGTAGAAGACATTGACCCAAATGGTATTGTATTGTGAAGACTGACAGCGTGTTTTCAATTATGATGTGTTACAAATGGCTACTTCTTTTTCTTCTCCACTTAAATGACACTAAAATCTTTAGAAGTCTATGGAGATCAGGAAGCAGTCCATCTTAGCCAATCTATCCATAATGAACATGTAAAGCTGTCTTTCACCAAATCAGGCCATTTGTCCATCTAGCCTAGAACTGTATTTTCTGACTGACAGCAGTCTCCTGTGTATGAAGGACTCTCTCCCAGCCTGAGGTAGCTGGTTGTATTTTGACTTAAAGCTATGACCTTATGCCTACCAAGTATGTGTTCTATCATTCATCAATAGCCCTTTCCCTAATGTTAAAGAACCAACTCCCTGTATGTTTTTAAACACTGGATTTTAAAGTTGTAGTTAAATAGGTGTAGTTAAATTTCAGTCATAAATCAGTCCAACTTTTTCCTGTTTAAATCACTAAAACATGGATGATTATGTCCTGTTTCTTAAATAACAGAAACTATAAAAACTGAGTGTAAAGTGGGCATACTTATAACCCATGATATAAATTGGCACAGTTCCCCTAGTACACATGAAGCTGCTTTTCTGGAGCCAGCACTCCCAATCCAGCACTTCTATCTATAAGGAGGATGAGGAGGCTTCTATACCACCTGGGGGAGCCAATAGAAGCAGGCGGCAGAAGCCCAGCCTGATACTGTGGGAACTGCTCCCTGCTTTGCCAGGAGAAGGTAGGCAAGGCAGGGAGGGTGGCTGCAAGTGGGAATGGGCCATTGGACATGACTGCAGAGAGGGAGCTACCAGAGGAAACAGTGGCACAAGCAGCATAGCAGCAGGCAGGGGCATGGCTGAATGCCCAACTCAGGAGGCTGAAGACTGGCCATTAGCCAGCCCACAAAAATTGATAACAGCAGGAGGTAGCAAAGATGGTGGAGGCACATGCCAGAGCCTGGTGCAATAAGGGCCCAACCATCTGCAGGTCTTTGAAGCAGGAGAAGCTCCTTTGGAAGGGGGGCAGGGAGCAATGGCCTCCTTAGGCCCACAAGGGCCAGGGGGGAAGCCCTTTAAAGCAGCACAGAGGGAAGAGGCAGGCGAACTAGGATCACAAGCCAGAACCAGCCTGTGGGCTTACCATTCCTTCAGGCTCACCACTTACTCAGGCACAACTCCTGGGTTAGAGGGAGTGGGGAAGGTCAGAGGTGCCCCATCCACCCTGGAGCCCCTTTAAAAGGAAACCCAGGGAGACCCAGGGATGAAGTGCCAAACCTCACCTGAGGAACAGAAGGAGACTGGTGGGAGTGGGAGAGGAACCCAGGTTAAAAACAACAACATCCCATTCTTTTCTGAGTGTGTTCCCAGGGCAAAGCCTACTGAAAATGCTGGAGGGCGCAACAGCTCTGGACTCCAGACCAACTCCAGCATAGCCAGACATAGCCGTATGCAACCATTAGTCTATCATGGTCAGTATTTTATAGTCTGACTCTCTAAAGTCTGATGTAGAAGTCTCTCATATCACCTATTACCCAAATATTTAACTGCGCCTTCCACAAAACCATCAAGCCAGGAACTTCTGCAAGTCCTCTTCTGCTACTGAACTACTTCATTCACCTGAATAGCCACACAAATGCCTGTGAAAATTGCCGCATCCAAACATCACTGTTACTGAACACTGCTATTTCATATTACATTATTCTTTTAAGATTCTATCCAGTTTTGGTTTCTGGTTTAACTCCTTCTATTAGCAATGCCAAAGTGTTTTTCCACTTATTGGTATACATATCTGGGAATTATTATTTTTATGAGGTAGGAGACATACCACCCTTCACACCATATCCTTTCAAAAGCAAAAAAAAGGTGGCAGCATTGAAGGGACTCATAATAACTCAGCACGGACTAGGGTATAGATTAAAATTGTCAAGATAAACAGCACAAAACTCTCCTTCCTCCTCCTTTTGTCTTAGTTTCTGCTTATTAGATCTATATGTGCATCCCATAGCATACAATCAAATTTATAACTGTCCCCAAACTATTAGTATTCATAGTCTGATTTTTTTTGTTTAATAATCCACAGCATGGGCATATGTAAGGTTTTATCATCCACCTCATCCTCTTCAACCAGTTATTCAACACAGGGTAAGTATTTTTATCCTCTGCCTTCCTTAGCTATTTTTCTTGAGTAAAATTCCATTTTAACATTCATTCAGAAAGTCAACTGGAAGGAAGCAGCATATTAGTCAGTTTTATTAGTCATCAGCAACAAGGAAGATTAAGAGGAGTATATGGAAGCAAAAGTTTTTCCCGTCAGAAATTCTCTAACGATGTTGCTTATCACAGGCATTTATTTATTTTACAAAATTTACATCCCTCTTTTCTGCTCTCACAAGCTAACAAATTATGTCACCTTGGTAATATTGAGCATGTTTTAAAAATTACCACACAAACTCATTCATGGTCATTGGGACAGGGGAACCATTGCCTCAGGGTGACTCTGGCTTAGAGGGAGGGTCTGGCTTAGAGGAAATGAGCTGTGGCTCCTGGAAAGCCGGACTCTCTCCTGAGCAAGGCACTTCTCTTGGCTCCTCTGTGGGACTAAGTGTGACTAACTGTCCCCTCAGTCTGGATGGAGCCATTCCCTCCTGGGGAACCATTGTTGCCAGTCTCCAGGGGAGAGATGGAGATCACGCAGAATTACGACTGCTCTTCAGATGGCAGAGATCAGTTCCGCTGGAGAAAATGGTGGACTCTGTGTCATTATACCCTGCTGAGGTCACCACAGCAAATTGACACTGAATGCCCAAGTCACTCTCCCAAAGTCTCTTTCTAAAGCTTGTTGTATTTATTTCCACAACAGGCCTTATTCCTAGTCTCTCCTTATATATAATTGTGAAATGGAATGGCACTTTGCAGCTCTCTCATTGACTGTGCAATGCACTCCCTCAGCCATTGGTCCATCAGCCGCCTCTCAAGTGTACTCACGTGCCATTGATTGGGTGCTGGGTCTGTTCATCTTCCCCATTCACTTCCCCTTCAACCACTGTGCCTTGTCAGAATTACTGGCAAACGGCTTTCTCTCTTGACATAGACGCTTTTCCTGCTTGCCTCCTGTGTGGGACTAACTTCCCCCTCAGTGGCTGTTGTGAGGAATTCATTGGGGCCAGTCCTGACTAGGGTTGCCAGCTCCAGGTTGGGAAATTCCTGGCTATTCTGTGTCTAAAAAAACCAGTGTAAGGAGGCCAGAGTTTGGGTAGGGGAGAGGACAGGCCTCAGCTGAATACAATGCCATAGAGGCCACCATCTAAAGCAGTTATTTTCTCGGGGGCGGGGGGAAGAGATCTGTTGTCTGGAGTTCAGTTGTGATACCCAGTAATCTTCAGGCTCCACCTGGAGGTTGGCTATCCTAGGCGTAGCAGTTAGCACTTCAGAGCAGGGTCTGCCAGACCCAGGTTCTTGATGTGGAAGCTGTGGTTTCAGACCACTCACAGACTGGCAGTTAGCTGTGTGTGTAAGATGGCTGCTGTGTGTGGTTTTGTTTAAAATGTTCGCCCATAAGGTTTAATTGAGTTCCAGAGATTTTGGACCAGTGACAGACTTTCAGTCTAACCTACCTCACAGGGTTGTTGTGCAAGTCAAAAGGGGGAGAAGAGAATGATGTAAGCTGCTTTGGTCCCCATTGCAGAGAAAGACTACTTTTTCTCCTGGAAAACCATTGTTGCCAATCTGCAGGTGAGGGCTGGAGATCTCTCAGAATTACTACTGCTCTCCAGATGGCAGAGATCAGTTCTCCTGGAGAAAATGGTGGACTCTGTGTCCTTATACCCTGCTGAGATGCTCCCCTCATGACAGCCAATGGGACGTGGCAGTCAGGGCTTCAGAGCACAGAAGAGGCTGCAGGTGGGGGTGGAGATGGAAAGCTGAAGAGTGAGGGGGAAAGAGTTCACACACACACACACACACACACACACACACACAAAAGCTGGCAATGTAATGAAATAATCTTACATGGAGGACACACTTCAGCACAAATGAAACAAAGAATTAGTTGTTCCTCTACATTTGTTTATATTACACTGGATTTCCACTTTATTAAGCTTAAACCAATAATCTGGAAAAGAAAACCACAGTCCCTTTAGACTGTATTAGCAACTGAAAAGTATTATTAACTGCAGAGTTTAATTTTGCTTTTATACAATTTTAATGTGACATTGTGCATGGGCAAGGGTCAGTGCAAACATCAAAAACCTTAGTTTTCCAGTATTAATGTTTTCAATTTTATGAATGGCTGTAACCCCTCCCCCCCCCTTTGTAGTCAGTGATATTCTGGCTCAATATGAAGGTACTAACTAGGCGTTTCAGGTCCTGGAATCATTCCTATCTGAAAAGTCTTTGAAAAAGTTATTTCTCTCACTAGTTTCCCTCAGTTTCCATTGTTCAAAGATGCCATCATTTGTTCTCTTGTTTGATAAGGTTGCTACTGCAACCTCCTCTGTGTTATCAATGTAACTTTCTCCTGAGGATACACATATCGGTTCCCCTTTCTTCCACCTTACTTTCAATAGTTCAATATTTTTACTTTCGTTTACACACCTGAGCTTAGGTTTCTGTGTCTTTCCATATACACAGTCCTCATGCATGGTTTTTTTAAAAGTACTGAGACTGATGCATCGAGGAGTGATTTCAGCTCATACTTTCTTATATACAGGAGAACTTGAGATGGAGTAGCCGGGCCAGAGGCCGGCTTATATCCCCGTAGCAAACCACACCCAACATACACACACACACCCGTGATAGGATATTTACAGTGCACCGAAGTCCCATAGGTCCATTCTCAGATCCTAGCCATCCAATAGGTGTGCCCTAGGATCTGTTCGGGCTATTGTCTCTGAAAGTGAAGCTTGGGCCATTCGCATGGCAAAATGCAGACCCGATCATGTGCGCGGTTTCTCCGGGTACACAACAGTTTTGAACTATATTACTATATTTAATTTGTTATGATGTTTTATGAATGATTTTAATTGTATTTATATATGTATTAGGCATAAGGCCCATTGTGGGAAGAAATACAACGAGCTCTAGAAGGAAGCTCCAGGTGCGTGTCCCAGCTGTGGCTGGTGGGGCGGCAGAGGAAAGGGGAAAATAGAGGGAGGTAAGCCATGTTTATTTCCTTCTGCTTAGCTATAAGGCAGGGCTGTCTCAAGTCATTTTGCTGCCCGAAGTGGGTAGTATGGGAGGACAGCCTCATGGTAACAGGTCTGGTTCCCTCCATCCCTGACTTATATTGATTTGGGGTTATGTAGTGGCAGCTAAGGTAAAAAAGCACCTCCTCCTATGCCATGTCTTCTGGGTGCCAAGGTTCTGGAAAGCAGTTCTATAGCCAATTACAAGGTTACCAACTCTGGGTTGGGAAATACCATTAGATTTGAGGGGTGGAGCCTGGGGAGGGAAGGGGTGGGGAGGGACCTAAGTAGGGTATAATGCCATAGAGTCCACCGGCCAAAGCAGCCATTGTCTCCAGGAGAACTGATCTTGGTCATCTGGATATCAATTTTAATAGCTGGAGATCTCCAGGTGCCGCCTGGAGGTTGGTTTATGTCAATTTGGGGCTATGCAGTGACAGCTAAGGTAGAAAAGCACCTTGATGGGTCTGGCTGCATGAGATAGCAAAGAGTTGGGAGAGAGTAAGCAGGGGGAAAAGAGAGATTACAGCATACTTTGCCAGTTGCTGTCATCCATGTGTTGGAGTAGAGGTGGAGGTCAACTTTGGTGCCGAACCTGAACCTTTCTTTTGGCTTAATATCCAAGTCATTACATACCTAATTCACCTTTGATTATTGGATGTGGGATATCATGATAGTTTGTAGATTAAAATTATATTACTGTATTTGCTTTTTCAGGTATAAAATGAAATGATTTCCTTTACTAAGAATAAGGCCAATTGTGGAAATAAATACAACGAGCTCTAGAATGAGGCTCTGGGAGAGTGCCAAGGCCTTGGCCACTCAGTGTCAATTTGATGCCACCATGGTTTGGGCTGTGTTCTTCCTGCTCCCCTGCCTTCCCTCCGCTGCCCCCTCCTCCTCCTGGAATGCGCTCCAGGTTTCTTCCTGTTATCTCTCCTGTGCCACTTTCCCCACTAAGAGCCGGGGCCTGTCTTCTTTTGAGTGTGCTTGCTTGCTCCTGCTTATTGGTCTGCGTCCATCAGGAACACCTGTATGAACAGGGTATAATAGTCCGTATTCCCACCTAACTCCCCATTCCTGACACAAAGTGTGTTGTCTGATGACCTGAGTACCTTTCTCAATAAACTGCATCTTTATCAAGGACCGTTGTTGAGCTTGATTGACTTGGGGCTCTGACAGGCAACCTCAGCAGGGTATAATGACAGAGAAGGTGTGTTCAGACAAGGGCTTTACATCGGTATAGGTGCCGGTTGCAATCGGTGTACTCACCGGCGTTCAGATGGGGAACATCTGCCTCCTGTCCCTGACCGGTGTATAGCCCTTTACACCGTTGCACTCTGCCACTAGGTCCCAAGTGGTGGTATCCTGAGTGCAACGGTTGTAAACACTGTACCTCGCTGTCTGATCGCTCTCCGCCATTGCACAGCTACTTCCTTTCGGAAGCCTCAGGCTTCCGATTTTCGCCCACCATTTTTTTTAAGGACGGCGATATGCGCTTGGGCGAAGCTTCACCCTGCCATTTGTATAAAGAGAAAAGAAAAGGGCCTTACTGTAGTGTACTGTAGTCCTTACCTTTAAAGTTTAAATGTAATGGGGGGGGGGTTGTCCTGTTGTAACACTTGTAAACTCCCGATCACTTTCGCACAGGCTTGTCTGATGCTCTTTTGTAATTCCTCCCTCATTATTTTCATAAATTGTTCCAATGTAAGTTCCCCTACTAAAGTATCGTCGTTAAAGTCCTCCTCCTCCGACTCAGCTGTCGACGCCATTTTAGGAGTAAAATACCGTCCCAATCCGAATCCACTTTCAATAACAATACTTAACACAGAAACGTAAGTCTCCAAAACACCAAGTTCTTTCACCCCGCAAGAAGAGAAAAACCCTCCCACATGTTTCTTTGCCTCTTTCTCTCTCTGGCTGCTCAGACACTTCCAACTTGGGCACAACAATGTGGGGTGACTTGCCAAACGCAGATGTTCCAAAGTTAAAAATACACGTACTTACAAAGTCTTTTGAATGCTTTTATCCCATAGTCAATTTCCAGCAACAGTTAAAAAAAAGGATGGTCGCAGCTTGTGTAGAGCATAGCTCTACTCCATAAAACGCTCCCGCTTCGGGACGGAAGCGGACACCCCCCCACCTCGCCAGGAATGGGAGGGGCCGCAACTAATTCCCCTGCATGGACCTCTCTCCAGGAGATCCATCGAAGCCCCCCTGGTCGCCCAAGGGTCCCCCGAAAAAGCTTTAAAGGTTCGGGCGTTCTCAGAGTGACCGAGAAACCGCCTGTCGCCGCGCCGTATCCACTTCTACATTGCCAGCTTTTTAATGGTTTATATGATTCGCTTTTTAAAAAAAGCATAAATCGAACATCTGCAGTTCAGCTTTATCTGTTAGTTTTCTATAGACACCATGCGTGAAGGCTTCAGACATCAGTAACCCCACCATGCTTTCATGCAACTCCCATTCATTTCAGTGGGGCATGTCCAGCAGGACATTTTGCTGGATTCTGTCCTTTAATGTTTAAGTGAAACACATTCCATATTAGTGTAACAAAAAAAATACTATTCAAAATGTGAACTTTATTTTGACTGGACTTTTTTTTTAACATTTCCATATGTATTTCTTACATCTCTCTACTGCCTTAAGAAGAACTATTTTTATTTGTAAATATTTCTGAAATGGAACTAGGGAACAAGGGTGCCAGATAACAATGCATACCAGTTCCACTTGATAGTGTGATGGATAGAGTTTCTACAGAGTGCCTTGTCCTATGATATTTGATCCCTTCCAGGGCATAATCTAAGCAACAAACATCATAAGCAGCCCACACTATTCCTGTCATCACTAGCTATGGTCTGAGCAGTCATAGAAACTACACCTGTTTATGTTGACCACACTTCATAAACAACTGGAAGCCAGTGAAAAGAGGTCCCATTTGAGAGACAATTTGAAGGAGATATAAAAACTTCCTGCTAGACCCCCCAAGGTGTCGATCTAATTCCATACCTTGAAAGCATGGGTGGTGGGTCAGTAGCATAAGGGGGAGGAGAAACAGGCTTAGAAAAATAGGTTTCACCCTCCCAGCATGGTATAATGGTTAAGAGTGGTGGACTCTAGTCTGGAGAACCTGGTTTGATTCCCTCCTACTCCACGTGAAGCCTGCTGGGTGACCTTGGACCAGTCAGTTCTTTCAGAATTCTCTGAGTCCCAGTTACTTCACAAAGTGCCTGTTGTGGGAGAGGATGGGAATGTGATTGTAAGCCACTTTTGAAACTCCTTAAGGTAGAGGAAGGTGGGGTATAAAAGTGGGAAAGTGGGGAATAAAAACCAACTGTGGCAAGATAGCCAGCCCCATGACCATGCTGGAAGCCTACATGGCAGCTGGGAATTTCTGGCCCTACCAGAAGGAATGATGATGAATCCAGAAGTTATGTGCCGCTGCCACCAGGAGAAAAGAGATTGGCTGGCAGGTTCAGGAGCTTAAAAAGGAGGCAATTGAAAGCTGAAGGGGGCTGACGATGAAAGGAGAAGATGGAGCTGGGAGGAGGAAGCACCACAGGGAAGGTCCCCTAGGTACTCCTGGGAAAGTCATGAGTTTGTCCTTTGGCTCCTGACTGAAGGGACAGAGGAGGACTGGTGGCAGCCTACCCAGGGTAAAGGTGCACAGGTGCCATTAGCACTGTCATGATCTGGGCTGTTGCCCAAAAGGTCTTTAACCTGGGTTGGGCGGGGAGTCTGGGACTTTTCAGTTTAGAACAGAGAAGACTGGTGGGGGGACATGATAGAGGTTTATAAAATCATGCATGGGGTGGAGAAAGTTGACAAAGAGAATTTTTTCTCCCTCTCCCAAAAGGTGGAACTCACTGCCAGAGGATGTAGTGATGGCCATGGTATTAGACAACTTTAAAAGGGGGTTATATAGATTTATAGAGGACAAGTCTATCAATGGCTCCTGGACATGTTGACTAAGGGGAACCTTCACATTCAGAGGCACTGTACCTCTCAATCCCAGAGCCAGAAAGCAACATCAGGGGAATGCTTCAGCCTCTATGCCCTGCTGTTTGCCATCCAGAGAAACTGGTTGGCCATTGTGTGAGACAGGATGCTGGACTAGGTAGGCCACTGGTCTGATCCCGCAGGGCTCTTCTTATACTGTTATGAGTGCTGTACAAACTTATGTTGTGTGTAGTTAGGAGATCGGGGAGAGTAGCCAATGAGGAATAAGAGAAGGTTTCCCTGAAGACATTTGAAGGGAATCCTGGTCTGAGGTCAGTGAGGGGTGACTCCTACTTTTCTTCAGTTGTGTGCACCCTCCCATAAACTAGGAATTAGCCATACCTAGGCTGGAGTGACTCCTGCTTTATACAAGCTAAATGAATAGGTACAATGGTGTTCCTGGTTTTAGGAGAACCATGAATTCATTTCAGACTATTTGAGAGTTCTGAAATTTCACAGCCCAAATATAGAAGAAGAAGAAGAAAAAGAAGAAGAAGAAGAGGTTGAATTTATACCCCGCCCTTCACTTGGAGTCTCAGAGCGGCTTACAAACTCCTTTCCCTTCCCCTCCCCACAACAGACACCCTGTGAGGTGGGTGGGGCTGAGAGAACTCTGACACAAACTGCTCTTTCAGATACAGCTGTGCCAGAGCTTGTGACTGACCCAAGGTCACATCAGGAGGTGCAAGTGGAGGAGTAGGGAATCAAACCCGGTTCTCCCAGATTAGAATCCGCACACTTAACCACTGCACCAAATATATTGAAGTGTAATGATTATTAGGTAATAATCCTCCAGCAAAGTTTTTATTCTCTAGCAAAGTTAAACTACAAGTGTTCATCTTACGCTGCATTCACCCAATGAGAAAATTTCAGTGTCATATTTAAGGGTGCATCACTACTCATCACCTGTCACCCAATTATAGCTGTCTACCTCAGTACCTTTGAACTAATTTTCTGCTTAATTAGCTCCAATTCTCATTGTCTGGCAGACAATTCAAACCCCTTGAGTGAGTACCTTCTGGTCTGAAAACCTGTTAATATTTAATACTTCTCATTTTAATATCTTTTTCAAATGTTCCTCTAATGGTTGTAATGATTATTTCAAGGATGATCATTTATTTTGATTTAGCTTGACTAAGATGATGATGTTAATATCTTAATATCTCCTTGGGTGGCAGGAGCAGTGAACTGGTTTTATGGACCTGTAGGTACCTTTATTTTGGCATTTGCTTTGCTCAAAACCTGGACTGATATCAGTGGTTCTGAAACCCCCCAAACGATCTCTTATTTTAGAAGCAATATTATTTTCCATCATTCATGGAGATGGAAAAAGTAGTTTGATAGCAGCAGGCATCTAGATTTATTTGATTCTCCAGATTACCCAGGGAGTGGGATTCTTCCCTTTTATAGGATTGTTTCAAGTGATCAGGAGGTGAGTACTTCCAGCCAATCTTTGTTTAGAATGGGGGAAAGAAAAGAAAAGTGAAAGCCTATTCAACTCCCAGGGGTCAAAGACACTTGAAAACCCCATCTCCCCTCACAGAAATTTAAAACAATAATTATCTGTAGAAGTAGGTCTTGTAATTTTAGGACTTAAATTCCCACAGAAGCACTGGCCAAGTCAATATTTAGAAAGAATGAGATTTCCAAACTTTATTCCCTTTTATGGCTGCTTTTAGGTTCCCTGGAGCTGAATTTGATTTGCTCAGGCTTCATAAAATAACAAACATATCTCTGCATCCCTTCTAATTTATGGTGCAGTATATTTTGTCTTTTATTTAATAAAAAAGTGAACATTCACCTGAAAATCAGCATGATTTGGAATAACCCTGACTCTGAATAAAAAGAAAAAGAAACTCTCTAAAACTCAAAAACAGGTAATTACATTTCCCTTGTTGAAGCAATGCAGCACAGTGACAAAATGCTGTGCTAGTTCTACAAGATGGCTTCAAGTATTCGCATTAAGACCATAACAGTATTTCCATTATACATAAGCAGACAGATAAGTATTGTTGGAATACATAAACTACTGCATCTATTACCTGAATAACAGGAAAAAACCCAGTCCAAAAGAGCTCTTTAGGGGTTTTGTGTTATGTGCATTAGGAGGGTTATTGTTTCATATTACAAAAAGAAAACTCATGGCTCCAGATCTTTTGACAATACATTTTTGTGGAACCACATTGAAACAGAAGCAGTTGCTTGAATTTATACTAACTTAGAAGTACCCAGGCCAGATTCATCACTGCTGAATTCTCTGGGATGTTCTGGTCGCATTCATCTTTCTAGCTCAGCTCTCCTGGTTTCTGTTCTTTATGAGTTGCCCTTGCACTTTATTTCCCAAGTGCAGAGGTCCCAGGTTCAAACTCCGGCATCTCCAGATCTTCTACATGATCTCTGGTATCAAGTAGTAGGTGACATGAAAGATCTTTAGCTGATACACTGAAGAACTGGCACCACTCAGAGCAGGAAATAGTGTCCTTTGATAATGGCCAGTCAGAGCAGGAAATAGTGTGCTTCTGCACAGGGCTACTGACATTCTTGTGAACATGACCCTGGTTGCTTTCAAAACTACTGACATCTTTGAGACAATACAGCATTTGCTTTAAACCTACTAGGTGAGATTTTCAGGTTATTTGTGACGAGAAGCCATTAATACCCTCGTTATCACATTGCATCATAAATGTATTGTGTCTTTCCTTTTCTGAACTGAAGAGATTCTCTCTTCTCTCTGGAGTTTGGGATGGACTTTTTTTTTGGATATAGGTGGAGAGTTAAGGACAGAAATGTATTTCCTATTGAAACCAATGGAAATAACAATATTAAACAACCTATCCTAAGTTTTAAATGACATATGACACCCTTGTATCTGACACCCCCCCCCCGCAAAGAGCTTGACCATAACATTAAATAAAGTTGTCAGGCAAACTACCTTTACATTCTAAATACTTGTGTCAGAGCAGCCATAGAGGAAGTCACTGAGGAATAGATACCAATTATAAAGCAAAATATGGTTTCATACCTAAGAGCAAGAGGTGAACGGCAGAAGGGTAGAAAAAAGCACTCATGGAAATCTCTGCTTCCTTTTTCCTGAGTTTTCATGGAATGGTGCTGCTTCCTTAAACATTATCACTGTATTAATCATTAGAACAGTTCAGATTTCAGATCAAGTCAGCTGACTTCTCTCCTGTGTATTCACATAAAGGATGTTCTTCTCATCCAAGCAATTTTGAAGGTGACAAATATTACTGATGCTGAATTTATGGGAATGCTTGTTCCCTGTTTATTAACTCATCTATCTTGAGAGAAATAAAAGGAGCAAATGGGAAGACAAGTAGGCCTTTTCTTATCCTGTCAACCCAATGATGCCCTAAAATAATCAATATATATAATTACCAAACCATGCCAGGGTGTTTTAACACTTTAGTAACCTTCATTTGATGAGCTGTTTCCACCTTTGCTAGCATCAGCCAACACAAAGCTAATTAAAGCCTAATTATAGTATTACAGCTTACCATTATTCTTTTTCAGATGTCTTGCTAAAATGACCTCCATGAAAACAGGAGAAAAATCTTAAAACACAGTAGTACAGTGTGATTATTATTCACAATCTATGAAGCACATTTAGAGTTTCATGGAATACATGGTGCTTATTAAATAAGAAAATAGATATGGGGAGAAGAGAGAGCTAGAAACAAAAGCTTATGTCCCAATACAGGCAGAATGAAGCAAGCTTCCTGTGCATGTCCCAAAATAGATTAAAAACCGTACCCAGTGGACATACTGAGAACTAACATAAACATAATCACCAGATGACCAGTTCTTTGGTCACTGAAAACACCAACCACTTGACTGAAGGTCACACCAGCTGACATTTGAAAATCTTGACTGACATATAATGTTGTACTGCTAGGCCATTACACAGACAGAACAGAGCCATTTAGTCAAAAACATCTGAGTTACTGTAAATATATTTTGAACTGTGTTGCAAGATATTAATGTCTAACTTGTTTTCTTCCTAAGTAGAGAAAGGGATTTTTTTTTATCAAGATGGATTTTGTTTAAGAAGTATGTCTGGTATAACCTATTTTCACATCACATTATCTACACAAACTTATTCAGATATAAGTGAAATTGCTTTATATATCAGCTATTACCTGTGAAATCAAAATAATTGCTTTCTCCTACATTAGGCTTATTCCAAAGAAGTCTCTTGTATTAAAAACAACAACAACAAAACAATGCTGGAGAAGCAACATCGAACTTACTTTGTAACATCATGTAAACATTTTTATAATGTTTAGGGTTTTTTTAAGAGCTACCTTGAAAAACATTATATATAACCATGATCACCCACTTCTATTTTCACTATTTAATTAAGGACAGTCTTAGTTTAATCATCATATTCTAACTGGAAAAATCCAATTTCATATATATATATATCCAGGGGTCATTTCGTAGAAAAAGAGGTGCAGGAGCTCATTAGCATAACTCATTAGCATAACTCATTAGCATATGCCACACACCCCTGACATCACCAAAAGTGTGTCAGAAGGCAACACCCACCACTCAGGCTCCACTGGACTGTTTTGGATTGCTAGCTAGTTGGGGGTGGGGGAACATGCAAATCTGTTCTCACAGAGGAGGGAGAGCTTCTACCTGAATAAAACTTGGTCTTAAAGGTGCCACTGGACTGTCTTGGAGGGGGGGCTCTGCAACTTACCTAGCTGCTTCTTGCTCTGACTGAGGGCTGCTGGGAGCAGGGGGTGGAGCTTTTTTGCATGTGCCTGCCCCCTCAGCTCTTTACTGCCAGAGCTCCGCTCCTGTGCACTCCTGCAGGAAATGACCCCTGTATATATCTGTAGCAAAAGCAAATGAACTAATCAAATGTAGCTCTCAGGCATTTATATCTTAAAGTTGCAATTCCACATAGACTAAAACAAAGCTGTACAAGTGATGCTAAATCAGCATGTACAAACATTTGGTTTAAAAGATCCATTCTGTTTAATGCCTGTGTGCAGACTCAGTGCTAGAACAAACAGGCAGACCAGTTCACAACAAAGTTAAGCTGCAGTGTTGGAAGTTAAATTGATTTACACCAGAAGTTTAGATACATTTACAATTTAAGCAACATAATCCAGATACAGAGGCTTACCCAAAGGAACATTGATTGGGTCATGAGGTCCATTCCATTGAACATGTTATCTCTAATTATGGATATTTTGATGCCTCTAAGAATGGCAGGAGGGAAAATACACCCAGTCCCCACAGGGACAAAGGTCAAATCCCTGTAATAGTAATAGGTAATAGGAAAACATCCATCATAAATGTATCCTAATCTTCTTTGAACCCAATATTATTTTCTTAGCCTGTGTTATTATTTAAGGAGGTAATTCCAAAAGTATTTACTGAATCTCAGGGAAATCTTATTCCATTTAAACACTATATCCCACTTTATAGCTCTTATGTGTATAAGTGGTAAGTGCTATCAGGTCACTGCCAAATTTATGACAACCCTATGAATAAATGACCTCCAAAATATCCTACCTTTAACAGCCTTGCTCAGGTTTTGCAATCTGAGGTCCATAACTCCTCCAGATCTCTGGTAGCAGGTGTCAAGGAAGCCTGTCTGTCAGTTTCCCGGTTCAATCAGTTCTCAACAACAGCCAGTTGTAGAAAGCTAACTTTATTTAGAAAGTTGATAGGGACTATCCTAGACACATCTATTGTTTGGACTGAAGCTAAACACGGGAAGGGTACAGATACAGGGGATTCAAGTAAAAGCACTAAAGATCAAGACCCAATCACCCCCCAGTATTTTGCCTGCCAGAAGTAACCATCAGTTTCCCCCCTTCTCCTAAAGGCACGTAGCCTTATATATCAAGGAAGTAAGATCACAGACATTTGAGATGCCAGACCATTTGGCATCACGAAGGTGACAAGCCTCAGACACTTCAAAGGGAGGGGGGAGCCTTCTCTCTCAATGACAGGCTCACTGTAAACTGAAAGATGCACCGAGCAAGCGCCTAACACTGTCTATGCCACAAAAGGTCAGAGACGACCACAACCAAATGAATGGAATAAATAGTCTGTTTTAACAAGTCAGATTAAAGTCTTCAGTTGTGAAATGATATTGCTATGATAATATGTAGCTTTAGACTTTCTGATAAATCTGCTTACATTATGAATTTTTATATTTATCCAGCATATTCTGTAGGGATATTCAGATAGCAGATATTCTCAGTTTCTTCCCTTTCTAAGAACAAAACTTCATTTTTGGCTGTGTAATTTGCTCTTTTGCAAACTGATTTACATGAATTTATTGAATTCAGTCTGAACACTTACACTGGCCCTAAACAGTCTCAGGAACAATGCAGATATTACAATTAAAAAGGCAGACAAAGGTGGAGTTGTTGTATTTATTTATTTATTACTTTGACTTTTACCCCGCCCTCCCCATCGAGGCAGGCTCAGAGTGGCTTACATAAGGAACCAACAGATAAAACAATACTATAAATATCAATATAAAATACATGATAAAGTTATTAAAAGCATTAGCATATCGATGGTGATGTGGCTATGGTAAAGTGCATTTAGAAACATACAATCAGCGGTATATCCACTCTCGGCAGGCTCAGGCTGGCAGTAAAATCAGCACAGGGCATAGATGATGATGTGCAGCTCCTTACCTAAATGCCTGATGGAAGAGCTCCATTTTCATGGCCCTGCGGAACTGTGTGAGGTCCTGCAGGGCCCTGATCTCATCCGGAAGCTCATTCCAGTAAGTTGGAGCTGCTACAGAAAATACCCTGGTCCTGGTCGATACCAGCCTGACGTCCTTAGGACTGGAGGGGCCAAGCGGTTTTGTGACCCTGACCATAGTGCTCTCTGGGGAACATATGGGGAAAGGCGGTCCCTCAGGTAAGTAGGTCCCTGATCATAAAGGGCTTTAAATGAATAGATCAAACTACATCCAGAAGGCTCAAAGACAACTCTCAAATACTGCTTTTAATGAACAACTGGACTGAGATCCCACACAGGAATACAAAAGAAGAACTAAATAAGATTATAAAGGAACTATCCCTGCACATTCAGGAACAAATCCTTTCAGATACACCACAGGAACCTTGACCAGGCACTTTTTATCTTCTTCCCAAAATACACCAACCTGGCAAACCAGGGTGCCCCATTGTTTCAGACATATCACCATGGGGGTATCTGGGCATATGGACTCTGTTCTAAGACCCTATGCCACCTATGTTCCTAGTTATGTGTGTGACACCACAGATTTTCTGAGGAAAATACAATCTTTGAACAGCCTTCCATAGCTGTTTTAGCCACTATGGATGTGGAATGGCTGTACATCAGCATCCCACACAAAGATGGATTATGTCATGGGTCAGCCAGGGCTCAGCAATAGCAAGGACTCCTCAAGAGAAGAGGTGCCCTGTGTAGCCAGCCTTGAATTAACAGAAGTTAAACAGCAAGAGAATGAGATTCAGGCTTGACAGGATTCATAGCCACCAGCTGGTGCAGAGCCACCAACACCCTCCAGCCTTCAGTTTCAGTTCAGTGGTGAACTTCAGTTAGCCATTCCCAGCCCATCAGTATCTCCTACACCGTTAGGGCACTGCAGACAGGGGCTGAGAACAGAACTACAGGCAGGAAGGCAGAGTGCACGCCACCTGGCCCAATGTCAGCTGCTTGGTGATGACAAAGATGAGTAGCTGCTGGATTACTTCTGAGCAGCTGGCTGCAAGCATGACCCTTAGGCATTGGGCTATAAAAACAAGCCAAGTGAGGCTGTTAGGTGTGGATGCAATGCATATGATAGGTGCTCAGTCACTGATTCTGTCTTTCATTAGTCTTGGATCGCTGAATTTTAAAAAATTAAAATGATGGGGGGGGGAGTTTAAAAGAAGCTGCACAGGTTTAGTTCTTTGCTGGTATTGACATGAAAGGTGGATCAGAGAGGATGGAAACAGCAGTGTCCCCAGTGGGGGAAAAAAAAGAAGGATCTCAGGAATTCTTTGAAGGCTCTGTTTTAATGGCATTGTGCCAGCCTGTCTAACTCAAGTGTAGCATGAAGCATCACTAGGTGAGCTGGGCTAGAGCCCATCCAATGGTGGTGGTGGGGCTTCAAAGAGGAATTCACATGCACTTGCTGCTGACACACTCCCCCTCCCATCTTGAAAAACATGGAATTAGCTGGTTGGTTTTATGAATCAAATAGGAATTCGGGAGGATCTGCTTTCACCACATGTTGTTTCTGTGATGTGGTGTTAGTGCTGGATTTGTGACAAGCCAAGTAGTGTGATGGGAATGTTCAGATTTATCCACCCATTTCTAGCCCTACATCCGCGGCCACTTCCCCTTCTATCTAACATCCCTCTTCTAGTAAGATTTTTGCCATTAAAATTTTTGATTGTAGCTATATCTCTATAATGTAAAAACATTATAGTGATATACCTAGTGCTGATAATAAAGGAATCATTGGAAAAATTTAAAAAACCCTCTATCAGTAGCGTGTGTGGTTGGAATAGCAGATGGGTGGGGGAAGTGGGGCAGGGAATCTAAGTGAAGGCTCCATTAACACTGCAAATTTGTGTTTACATTTGCAGTGACAATGAATGGGAAATAGGGAAGCTATAGTGAAGCTATCATTCAGAATTCTCTAAAGGAATAGTTATTTTTAAAAAAGAGATAATATAGTTCTACAAAGAAGTACCTACTGTACTATGAAATTATTAATGTAATGTTTGAATACTCGGTATATTTGTGTTAGACTGACTTTTGTGCTATGGCATCAGGATTATTTTATTTTACATTTTATTTTATTACTCTCTGAATATGCCAATATGCCACTATTTAAACTGATGATTAATCAACAGAAAACTGGCATAATGATGATCTTAGCTTGTTTATCAGTACTTAGTTTAATTTATCTTCTTTCTTAATATGGATAGGGTTGTTTTTGTGATAACGGTAGTCTTTCACCATTTGGTCACCAAATTCAGGCAAGCTCATTATTGCAGAAGATTGGTCTTGAATAAAGTGTGCGTTGCAAATGCATGATAGAAAAAGGTTGCTGTAAAGTGACATATATGGGAGGAAATAACAGAAATTGATCTTGAAATCTAGGGAAAATAACATTTTCCGTAATAATAAATGCAAGTGGTGGAACATAATAGCATGTTTCTCAAACAGAAAAGGGAAATACTACTACTACCACCACCACCACCACCACCACCACCACCACCACCACCACTACTACTACCACTACCTCAAGTGTTAGTAGTAGTACTAATACTACTAGTAGTAGTAGTAATAGTGGTGGTGGTGGTGTCACTACTGCTGCTGCCATCCTTCTGGCCCCCCTGATAGATGTTGTTTGTATTTCCTAACTGAATTAGATATAAACATTTAGGAATGATTCAGACCTTTTATAGAATTCCCAGCACTGCCTTGCAAGAGATTGCCAAGAGAATTCAGGGGTGTGTTTGTGCCTGGGGATGACAGATCTTGGGTAGGATGTGATGTCACTGCTGGATGACATTCTAGGCTGCCTCCACTGGTCTGCCTCAACTGCAAGAACAAGGCAGAACATTTAATTTAAAAAATCACCAGAATTAAGATAAGGAAGTAAAAGACAAAATTAAAGTCTTGGTGAATAAGTTTTCTTTGGTCCCTCAAAATGTGTATGTTTAGTGTCAGGCCAACATCTGTGGACAGGACTATCAGAGAAAAAAAGCCCAGTCTCTGAAGGCACTTGTTTCACCTCAGTGGTTGGAGTACATATAGCCAGGCCTTTGGTAGGATGGGGCTGAAGTTGGTTCCTTATTCCCACTTCCTTATTCATTCCTTATTTGTGTCTTATTCATGAATTCACCCCAAAACACTGGAGAGTTTGAAAGCCCTGAACCCCAAAATAAGATTTGGACACCCAAACTTAATTCACCCCCATGTTCAGCAAACTCTCCCCTTCGAAGGGACATATGCTGTGTCCTGGTCTAAAGTGCAGTTCTTGTGCCAGCAGCTCCAAAGTGCAGTGACCCCAGGACAATCACACAGGCAGTCACTGGGGTCAAGCTGTACCCCAAAACAATCTTTGGATCTCCCAAGTGACACATCATTATGCTTTGGAGACTATCCCCTGCAAGATGACATGCAGTGGAGCCTGGTCTAAATACTGGTTCTGGAGCCACAGGCTTCTATTTCGGTTGCCCTCAAGAAACGGGTATCTCAAAAAAAGGATTTGAATAAGGAACTGGTTTGACTGTTTGCCCACTACATCCTGGAAGAATAAGGTTTGGACTGCCACATGTCATACACCTCCATATTCAGTGAACTCTCCCCTTCAAGGAGACATATGCTGTGTCCTGGTCCAGAGGGTGGTTCTTGTGCCAGCTGCTCCAAAGTGAGGTGCCCCCAGGGAAGTCACACAGGCAAAGAGTGGGGTCTGACTGCACCCCAAAACAATATTTGGACCACCCCAACTGAAACACCCCTATGCTCTGGAGACTGTCCCCTGCAAGATGACATACAGTGATGCCCAGTCCAAACACTGGTTCTGGTGCCATGAGCTTCTGTTCAGAGTGCCTCCCAGAGGCCTGTATTTCAAAGAAGATCTGAAAAAAGGGTCCTTTGTACCCCAAATCAGGGTGGACCCCCAGACGGCATACACCTCCATGTTCAGTGGACACTCTCTTTCCAGGGGACATATGCTGTGTCCTGGTCCAAAGCACGGTTCTTGTGCCAGCTGCTCTAAAGTGTGGTTCCCCCAGGGAAGTCACACAGGCAGACACTGGGGCCAGGCTGCATCCCAAAACAATCTTTGGACCACCCCAACTGTCATATCAACATACTCTGGAGACTGTCCCCTGCAAGATGATATACAGTGATGCCCAGTCCAAATACTGGTTCTGGCGCCACGAGCTTCTATTCGGAATGCCTCCCAAAGGCCTGTATTTCAAAGAAGATTTGAATATGGAAGTGCCCTCTGTAACCAAAATGAGATTTAGACCTACACACTTCATACAACTGCATGTTTGTTTATTTATTTATTTGCATTTTTACCCTGCCCTCCCCGTGAACGGGCTCAGGGTGGCTTACATAGGGGCATAAGCCCATACATAAAACAATATAAAACAGTAAAACCATTAAATCACAACAAACAGATAAAGTGCTCCATACAGACAAGATGGTTGAGGATGGTAACAATCATTTCCTTTGGTGAAATTGTCCTGTCGATGGTCCAAGCCAGTCCAGCAGCATCAGTGCCATGCAAATTTATGGCCGTTCTTCCGGGGACCACTCCCAACCCTGTTGTTTCAGTGGTGGTAGTAGTAAAAATGGTGGCCCCTATATAAAAGTCTGGCAGAAAAGCTCCGTCTTGCAGGCCCTGTGGAACTGCATAAGGTCTCCTCCGGGAGCTCGTTCCACTAGGTAGGGGCTGCCACTGAAAAGCACCTGGCCCTGGTTACGGTGAGCCTTGCCTCCCGGGGACCTGGAACCACCAGGCGATGTTGTGCCCCGGACCGAAGTGCTCTTGGGGGTATATGTGGGGAAAGGCGGTCCCTCAGGTAAGTCAGACCCTGGCCATATAGGGCTTTAAGGGTAAGAACCAGCACTTTGAAACGGATTCGGTATGCTATTGGCAGCCAGTGCAGCACTTTCAGCCCAGGCTGGATGCGCTCCCACTTGGGGAGACCCATCATCAGCATGGCCGCTGCATTCTGTACTAGCTGCAGCTTTCAGATCTGCACCAAAGGCAGCCCCATGTAGAGAGTGTTACAGTACTCTAACCTCGAGGTGACCATCGCATGGATCACTGTAGCCAGGTCATCGCGGCCGAGGAAGGGAACCAACTGCTGAATCAGCCTAAGATGATAAAATGCCGATCTGGCAGTGGCTGCTACCTGGGCCTCCATAGTTAAGGAGGACTCCAGAAGCACTCCCAAACTCCTAACCTCCGACGCTGGCACCAACGGTGCCCCATCGAAGGTCGGGAGAGGGAACCCCAACCCCGGTCCACTCCGACTCATGCACAGGACCTCCGTCTTCGCTGGGTTTAGTTTCAGCCGGCTCAGCCTGAGCCACCCAGCCACGGCCTGTAACGCCCAGTTCAGATCTCCTGGGTCGGAGCCCACCCAACAGCAGATAGAGCTGGGTGTCATCAGCATATTGATGGCAACCCAGCCCAAACCTCCTGGCAATCTGGGCGAGGGGGCGCATGTAGATGTTAAACAACATCGGGGAAAGCACTGCCCCCTGAGGCACACCACATTCAAGTGGGTGCCTCCGGGACTGCTGCTCCCCTATCGCCACCCTCTGTCCCCAACCTTGGAGAAAAGAGGCAAGCCATTGAAGAGCGAGCCCCTGTATCCCCACGTCGGCGAGGCAGTGGGTCAGCAACTGATGGTCAACTATGTCAAACGTGGCCAACAGATCTAACACCGCCTCGATCCAGATACCTCTGAAGGTAGTCAGTAAGGGCAACCAGCACTGTCTCCGACCCATGACCTGGGCAAAAACCGGATTGGAATGGATCAAGGACAGAAGTGTCATCCAGAAAGCTCTAAAGCTGTGTCGCCACCGCCCTCTCAATCAATTTGCCCAAATAGGGCAAATTGGACACCGGCCGATAGTTGGCCAATCCAGCCAGGTCCAGAGTTGTTGTTTTTTTTCAGGAGAGAACAGACCATCGCCTCCTTGAGTGCTTCAGGGAACCATCCCTCCAAGAGGGACTTGTTGATAATCTCCCTTACGGCACCTCAAAACCCCTCGTGGCCCGCTTTAATGAGCCAGGAAGGGCATGGATCAAGACGGCACGTGGTTGGACGCACAGATGCGAGCAGTCTGTCAACTTCCTCCAGACTGAGCGGGTCAGTTGGGGTGGTCCAAATATTGTTTTGGTATGTAGCTTGGCCCCAGTGTCTGCCTGTGTGATTGCCCTGGGGGCACCACACTTTGGAGCAGCTGGCACAAGAGCTGCACTTTGGAGCAGTACCTCACATTGAAGGGGAGAGTAGGCTGAACATGGAAGTGTATGACATGTGGTGGTCCAATCTTTATGTTGGGTACAGGGGGCACTTCCTTATTCAAATCTTCTTTGCAATACAGGCCTTTGTGAGGGACTCCAAATAGAAGGTCATGGCGCCGGAACCAGTGTTTGGACTGTATCCAAACAGGATATCACTGTATGTTCCCTTGAAGGGGAAAGTCTGCTGAACATGCGGGTATATGAAGTGTGTAGGTCTAAATCTCAGTTTGGGTACAGAGGGCATTTCCTTATTCAAATCATTGAAATACAGGCCTTTGGGAGGCACTCCGAATAGAAGCTCATGGCACCAGAAACAGTGTTTGGACCGGGCATCACTATATGTCATATTGCAGGGGACAGTCTCCAAAGCATGGGGATGTGTCAGTTGGGGTGGTCCAAAGATTGTTTTGTGGTGCAGCCAGGCCCCACTCTCTGCCTGTGTGACTTCCCTGGGGGCGCCTCACTTTGGAGCAGCTGGCGCAAGAACCACGTTTTGGACCAGGACATTGCATATGTCTCCTCAAAGGGGATAGTTCATTGAACGTGGAGGTGTATGACATGTGGTGGTCCAAACCTTATTCCGGGATGTAGTGGGCAAAAAGTCAAACCAGTTTCTTATTCAAATCTTTAAAAAAAAATAAAGGGTTCTTGTGTGCACCTAAAATGGAATCTTGTGGCTCCGGATCCAGTGTTTGGACCGGGCATCACTGTATGTCATCTTGCAGGGGACAGTCTCCAGAGCATGGGGATGAGTCCTTTGGGGTGGTCCAAAGATTGTTTTGGGGTACAGCTTGGCCCCAGTATATGCCTGTGTGTTTGTCCTGGGGGTGCCTCACTTTGCAGCAGCTGGCACAAGAACTGTGCTTTGGACCAGGACGGGGAGAGTTCAATGAACATGGGGTGTATGAAGTTTGGGGGTCCAAATGTTATTTTGGGGTTCAGAGCTTTCAAACTCTCCTTACTGTTTTTGGATTCATGAATAAGACATGAATATGGAACTGGGAATAAGGAACCAACTTCAGCCTGGTTTTGGTGGGGCATTTATCTCATGGGCAGGCATATATGGAATAATATCTCATGGTGGTTGTTTTAGATAAATTCATCATTTTTCATTTGTAAACCATCTTTTTCATTTGCCCTGACTTCCCTTATATGGGCCATAAAATGGACTTTAATGCAAACTGGTAAAAGAAGGGTAGAACTAGACAAAATACTATAATGTTGTCAAGTTACCTGACTCTAATGGAAGTAGTTCCACAAATGATAAAATCTGTCTCCCAGTACTCCTCTGCCTGTTCCCCAAGACTTGCAATGTCTCTATGTACTATAGATCTTACAACCCTGACACCATTTTTATGTCTTCCTACTTTCTTCACTGAAAAGTCAATAGAAGTTCACTGGTTTTCTGTTTACAAAATCATTGCTATATGTGCAACAGAACTACACTGAGATTTGAAAGTGGAGGTGGGGGTGTTCCCCTTTCAGTCAATGTCTAAAATCCAGAAAATAACACCTTTGAGCCATGCTGTGACAAATTGAAGCTTTCTTGGAGAATCACATTAATTCCACATTGGAGGAAAAAGGATATACAAAGAAGAAGAAAAAAAGAGCTACCATACTACTTAAATCTATTTAAGTGATAATCTTTTAAAATTAGTCCCTTCCAGCAGCCATGTCAGGCAAGCTATTTAATAACTGTGCAGCAAAACAAACCCCAGTCCTAGGAAGTTATTAATTTTAGTGGAATCTATATTTAGTGTTGTAGATCATTTGTACATCTCATATGGAATGTTAAAAAATATTTCTTGGCCAAACAATGAGGTATGTTAAGAGACCTGTGATTGGATCCTCCAGTGTGTAGTTCATCCTTACTAAACAGCCATAGGAGGGCTGACATGGAGCACTGCCATGGTGTAGGGGAAGAGGGGGTACTCTCTATGCCACAATCAAGCTGGTCCTCCCTTCAGGTTGATTTTATTATGGATAAGGACAAAAGAGAAAAAGAAAGGGTGCTTCCCCCCCTCCAAGGGAACCAATCCAGCGAACAAGTTTTGATCATGAAAATGGTGCAGGGAAAACAGTTAATTGTTCTTCTACTCAAATAGTATCAGTCCTTATTTAGAGGGACTACTTTTTAAGGGCTCAACTATACAAGGTGTAGGGGGGGGGGTGGACCACAGAGCCACAATGTAATTACCTTGTTTAGTCTACAGTGGTTAGAAATTGCCTAGGGGCATAATCTTGACTACAACTATGAATGAATTTTGTGGAAATTAATGGGCACAGTCTAGAGAACATCTCTAGAGAACATCTCAGGCCCATACAGTCATCCCATGTAGTAATCCAATGGGACCTTTTGAATACTCTCACAAATAGTCTTCCAATTGACTAGAGATATCTTCAAAACTCTTGTTTAATTTTTTCCCTGGGAATCGGAAGTTCTGAATTATCTGATCATATTCACAAAGTGGAACAATTCATTAGATTTTATCTATTGTTCTGTTTCTTTTAAAACATGCACAATTTGCTATCACTTTTATGTTCCTTCAGTTCACTGTGTTTTTTCACTCCCTATGTTATTGATATGTATGTGTGCCAAAATGCACATGAACATTTCCTTGTTCTTTATTCCTATTTATCCCACTGTAATTTATTTATTTACTGTGAGTTTACAGATAACATACAGACAACCAGTGTTCCCTCTAAGCTGAGTTAGTGTGAGCTAGCTCACAGTATTTTAGCCTCTGGCTCACACATTGTTGTCTTGGCTCAGGAAGGATGGCTCCAGAGCAAACTAGTTGATGCAGTAGCCAAATTGCTCGCTCACAACTTTAATGCCAGTAGCTCACAAAGTAGAACTTTTGCTCACAAGACTCCACAGCTTAGAGGGAACATTGCAGACAACATATGTCTATAATTATAAGCAAACAAACAAACTATATCTTACATACTGGTTCAGAATTACTGATTGATAATAAAATACATACAAGGAATTTCTTCAGGTTCAGACTGACTATGAGCTAGAAATTGCCAAATATCAGATAAAAAATTAACTGATTCTTTAAAGATCAGTTCTTAGGACCGAACCAGACGCTATCATTCAAATGTTTTGTTTTAAATTCCAGGTACAACCCTACCATCCAGTTCTGCTCTGTTTTTCCACTGCACCACTTTCTACCTCTGAACCCCACCCCCTAGTGCCCTGCTATTTCCCCCATGCCACTGCCCTAGTCTCAACTGGGGTCCCACAAACCTGGCATCTTTGTTTTAAAAACATGCATGGAATCCCCACTGTCTAGCTAGTTTCAGAGTTTAGAATGCACCTCAGGATCCTTGAAAACATAATCTCTCCATGACAGTGCTGTAATCTCTAGACAATATCAAGTCCAAGTTACAACCTTAACCTTATACACCTTGTATGGTTTCTTGTTGTTGTTGTTCAGTTACACAGTCGAGTCTGAATCTTTGTTACCCCATGGACCACATCACGCCAGGCCCTCTTGTCTTCCACCGTCCTCCGGAGTTTGCTTAATTTCATGTTCATTACATCGATAACACTGTCTAACCATCTCATCCTTTGCTATCCCCTTCTTCTTTTACCTTCAGTCTTTCCCAGCATCAGTGTCTTCTCCAGTGAATTCTCCCTTCTCATTTGGTGGCCAAAGTATTTGAGCTTCAGCTTCAGTATTGGGCCTTCCAGGGAACAGTCAGAGTTCATTTCTTTTAGGATTCATTGAGTTGACCTCCTTACAGTCCAGAGGACTTGCAAGAGTCTTCTCCAGTACCATAATTTGAAAGCATATATTCTTTGGCACTCTGGCTTCCTTATCTCTCGCAGCCATACATTACTACTGGGAATACCATTGCTTTGGCCTTTCCTCCATTTTCTAACTTCGAAAGGGAAGTCTTCCAAATTTTTACATCTTCATTCTTGATTTTTAAGAATTTTCCCATTGTTGACTTTAGCACCAGTTTCTGGTAGATCGTTTCGTGAATTTTAGATAGGTTTCCCCTGGGAGTTTGGTTTTTTTTTTATAAAGTCCGGATAAGTCCTATAAGCCACATCCATCTCTTTTGTTAAATCTTCTTGTTTATAATCCATTAATGGGGCCAAGGCAACTGCCAAAAGTTCTTTTAAATCCTCATTCTTCTCTTCGGGAATCCCATGGAAATGTAGAATGTACATGGATCTTTCCAGCTGGAGCTGTATTAGTTGCGTTTTATAAGAGGATCTTTCCTTCTCTGCTTCATCCACTCTTTTGTTAATGCTCTCAGTCTGTTTTTCCATCTTTTTCAACGTTTTATCAGTCGCTGAGGTTCTTTTATCCATTTGATTCAGTTGTTTTTGGACATTGTCCAGCTTAGTGTTGAGGTTAGTCATCTGATCCATTAGGGTCGCAGTGCATTTGCTAACAGTGAAGAAAAGTCTGTAGTTACTTCCTGGTTCTGGGAGGGAGTCATTGGTATGTTATTTCCCATCACCCATTTTTCCTCCGGCGCCCTCCATTCTCTCCCAGCCATAATCTCAACAAGAAGTAAGTTTCCCAAAACAAGACAAAAGTTATGCGATTTAGTCTCGCTTTGTATACTTTAGTAGTTTTTGCATTTGCTTAACTTCTTATGCATTTATTTTAGCTCAAAGTCTGTTTATTTTCGATTTATTTACAAAGTTATTTCTGATCCGTTTTTAAAGTTTACTCAACAGAAGGTGTGTGTGCTTGAATTCCTCTCCCCCAGTGCTTCAAACTTAGGCACTTCCATCCACTTTAGTTTATTGATTCCCAAGACGTTGATGTTCAGTCTTGCCATCTCATTTTTGACCACATCCAACTTACCTTGATTCATAGATCTTACATTCCAGGTTCCTATGCAGTATTGGTTTGCGACATTGGACTTTCCTTTCACCATCAGACACATCCACAGGTGAGCGTTCTTTCAGCTTTGGCCCAGTTGCTTCATTCTTTCTGGGGTTACTTGTACTTTCCCTCTGCTCTTCCCCAGTAGCATATTGGACACTTTCCGACCTGAGGGGCTCATCTTCTGGCATATATATTTTTAGCCGTTTGTTACTGTCCATGGGGTTTTCTTGACAAAGATATTGGAGTAGGTTGCCATTTCCTTCTCCAGTGGATCACGTTTTGTCTGAGTTTTTTGCTGTGGCCTGTCCATCCTTGGTGGCCCTCCATGGCATAGCCCACAGCCTCACTGAACCACGGAATCCCCCTCACGACATGAAGGCAGCAATCCCTGAGATGTGTATGGTTAGAGCCCCCATATACACAAGGGAGGGCATGTGTACTCAGAATATAGAAGAATCTTTTTTAAACAATCACCAGAATTCAGGATTAATCAAAGTTAACATTTAATATCCCCTAGCCAGAAGCCAGTACAATGCCTGTAATTCAAGGTTACTATAGACATAAAAGTACTGAAGAGCCTCCTGGCTTTTAGCATCACCTTATCTCATCTTGTCTTCCCAGAAGTTTAAGCTGTAAATTTAAGCCAATGCATTTACATTTGCCTTAAGCCTTTGCAATTTTCCTAACAGTCCTAACATCACATTATGTAGTCTGTAACTTCCAAATTCTTCTATCCTCTCCTCCTTCAGTATTGGCTTTATCTCTAGTTATAAATTACTTTGAAATTCAATTTCCCCCTTTTTCTATTTTGCCTCAAGAGTCTTTCCATTTCTCTTCACATTTCTTCTCTTTCTCCTTCTATTGACTGTATTGGGGCATATCTAGAGGGTTCTAATTGAAGGCTTGGATATTTCAGCCTATCATATATCGTAAATATTGGCCAATTGTGCCACCACCACAGTTGTTCATATACTTCATAACGGTTGGGTGGGGTGCCATCTAGGGTGTTCTGTGCCTTCCAGAATGTATTGAAAGTGAGGGAGGGAGAGATGGGCCTATGTAATTTCAGGTTACTGCCAGTTATTTACTTTCTTGTTCCATTGAAAGGGGAGACTGGCAGGGGAGGCTGGCTAACTTAAAAGAGCAAAAAGGATGGTGAGCCCCACTTTGAGTTGGACCAACTGCAACATGTGCCTGTCTTGGTGGTGAAACATGCAGGCCACACATTTCACTTTCATCTTCTCCTGACATTTTCATTAGTACATCTCATACAAATGGGTCAGAAACCTTTAAGACAGAACCACTTGGACTGCTTAAATTATTCATTCTGAATCAACCATAGCTGCACGTGCATGCAACCAAAGATGTCTGTGACTGGTACATGGTTGAAGGACTCAGTGATGATGCTTTGTTTTCATAACAATACATGTTTCATATATTTGATGGAAACTGCAAAGAACTTTATGGTGCAAACATATGGACATGCTTATTTAATAAAACACTTATTGATAACATGGGGATTGGGGAGCAGATTACCTTCCCTTAGTGTTTTCTTTTTGAGCAACTGCTCCTTCACCCATGTTGGCCTTGAAGGGAGAAACATTCTGTCCCACAATAACTTCTAGAAACAGAATCATGGTGCCTGAAACTTTCAAAATATGTGCATTTACTTCAATTAAATAGTTATCACTGTCTTTTAAGTATCTTTGCTCATTTCATTATTTGAAGGGAAATTTTGAGGGCATATACACACCCTTTTTTAAAAGAAGTAAGACTGTTCCCAAACTTCATTTTCTGCTTGCTCATTTGTTCCTTTGAGGGGGGAGGGCATTCTGCTGCACGCAGAATTGAAATAGGGATTCCACAGTAATATACTGTTATACTTATCATAAAGTCCATCCCCATGGGCCAGAAATTATTAGGATACTATCAGAAGCCTGGGTAAAAGATGGTAAGGTAGACAGCAGCTAAATCTCAATGGGGAGTGTATTCCCAAGTCTTCATTGAAAATGCTCAGCCTTTTGGTTGCCACCCACTTCACCTCAAAAGGCAGGGGAACAGAGAACAGGGTTTGGGAGGCAGTTATTAACTGATGGGCTGGATAGTATGAGAACAGTGGCCTTTCAGGTTATAGCACTATTACAAAATAATAACAACACTGGAAATAAAGTGATTTGGCTTGCTGCAAATTAAAAAAAATCCTTTCTTTTTCCTCCTCAAAAGAACCCATTTATTCATGAGTAAACTGACAAATCCTAAGAAAAAAGGAAGTAATCAATCAAAACATAAGGAGAGTAAAGAACCATTTTTCAAAAGGGATAGTCACCTTGGGAAGCCTCAATAATATTATTGCATTTATTTATTTATTCGATTTATATCCTGCCCTCCTTGCGTAGCAGGCTCAGTGCGGTTTACAGTACGTTAAAATACGTTAAAACACAGATGCATTGAAACAATACAATAACATAGTATGCAACAAATGGCAATCATAAATACATATAAAAAGATAAAATGCTGATGGCAGTAGTGTCCCATAGGGTTGAATTATTCTGGCTGTTGTTATTCAGGTTAACAAAGAAGGCCTTAACAGTTGAGATGTTAACTGTTCAGATGTTATCAATATGTAGTCAGTGGTCAGTGGTGGCTCCTAATCGAAGGCCTGGTGGAAGAGCTCCATTTTACAAGCCCTGTAGGGGGTCCCGTAGGGTCCTGATGTCTTCCGGGAGCTCATTCCACCAGTATGGAGCCGCCACTGAGAAGGCCCTAGCCCTGGTAGAGGCCAATCTGGCATCTTTCAGACCAGGGAGAGTCAGATGGTTTTGAGACCCTGACCTCAGTGCTCTCTGGGGAACATGTGGGGAAAGGCAGTCCTTCAGGTAGGCAGGCTCCTGACCATATAGGGCTTTAAAGGTCAAAAACAGCACCTTGAAGTGAATCCAGTATGCTATTGGCTGCCAGTGCAATGCCTTCAGCACAGGCTGGATGTGTTTCTGCATCAAGAGACCCATCAACAGCCCGACTGCTGCATTCTGTGCCAGCTGCAGCTTCTGTTGTTGTGACAAGGCAGCCCCATGTAGAGAGCTTTGCAGTAGTCTAGTCTCAAGGTGACCATAGCATGGATCACTGTTGCCAGGTCATTGCATTCAAGGAAGGGAACCAACTGCCTGATCAGCCAAAGATGGTAAAAGGCTGCCTTGTCAGTGGCTCAAATCATCAGGTTCAATTTCAATTGGCTCAGTCTAAGCCAACCAGCCATGTCCTGAAGTGCCTGGTCCAGATCTTCTCGGGTAGAGTCAGACTGATTGCCCAACAACAGATATAGCTGGGTATCATCTGCATATTGGTGACACCCTAGCCCATGCCTCTGGGCTATCTGGGCAATGGGGCATATATAGCCTCTGGGGTACCTGGGCAATGGGGCATATATAGATGTTAAGTAGCATCAGGGACAGCACCGCTCCTTGGGGGATCCCGCAGATCAGCGGGTGCCTTCGGGATGTCTGATCCCCGAGAGCCACCCTTTGTCCCCAACCTTGGAGAAAGGAGACAAGCCATTGCAAGGCAAGCCCCTGAATCCCAGTGTCGGCAAGGCAGTGGATCAGTAGCTGGTGGTTGGCCATGTTGAACGCTACCGACAGGTCCAACAACAACAGCACTGCCATTTTGCCTTGATCCAGATGCCTCTGGAGGTCATCTGTGAAGGCGACCAGTGCTGTCTCTGTCCCATGGCCTGGGCAGAAGCCAGACTGGAAGGGGTCTAGAATGGAAGTGTCATCATTAAAGCTCTTCAACTGTATCACCACCGCTCTCTCAACTAATTTGCCCAAATAGGGCAAATTGGAAACTGGCCGGTAATTTGCCAATTTAGCCAGATCGAGAGATTATTTTTTTTTAAGAGAGGGCAGACCATTGCTTCCTTACGTGTCCCCGGGAATAGCCTCTCAATGAGGGACTTGTTGATAATCTCCCTGAGAGCACCTCAGAACCCCTCCTGGCCAGCTTTAATGAGCCATGAAGGGCACGGATCAAGGCTGCACATGGTTGGGCGTACTGCCAAGACCAATCTGTCAACCTCCTCTAGGCTGAGTGGACTGAAATAATCCAAAATCAGACCAGAAGATGTGCACGGAGACTCGAGTTCACTCACTGTTTCAATTTGGACTGTCCCGACAGGATAACGTGGCACTGCAACTGTGGTTTAAGAAGGAACCAAATTGCACTATTGTGGTATTTAAAAAGATGGGAAAGCAATCCAGAAAGCACTGGAATTCTAGAAAATATTGGTCAAGTTGAACAGGAAACCATCTGGATGGTTTTTAAAGCTGAATGTACTAGAAGGGTATAACTCTGCTCAGAATAGTGCTTTAAATGAAGGCACTGATTTTGCAGCATGTGTGACACACATGCCTATTCCCCGTTGTGATGTCTTCCTCCACTCAGTGCCATTCCTACCATCAAGTCACTAGCTGTGGCAGAATTCTTGTCCCACTCCAAACGAGTGGGTTTTAGTTGCTGAGAGAGATGTTTTTTTCTAAGGAACTGATCAATAATGCATCCTTAAATGTCTATGAGAGATTTGTTTAGCTGCTCTTGACTTGCCTTTCAGCTCCATTTGTCATCCTTCTGAATTCTAATGAGTTTTATTTCTATCCAAGAGAAGAAGAAGAAGAGATTGGATGTATACCTCACCCTTCACTCAGAGTCTGAGAGCAGCTTACAAACTGAGAGCCAGTTTGGTGTAGTGGTTAAGTGTGTGGACTCTAATCTGGGAGAACTGGATTTGATTCCCCTCTCCTCCACTTGCACTTGGCTGGATGACCTTGGGCAAGCCGTAGTTCTGGCACAGCTTTTCTTGAAAAAGAGCAGTTTCTGTCAAGAGCTCTCTCAGCCCCACCCACCTCACAGGATGTCTGTTGTGGGGAGGAGAAGGTAAAGGAGTTTGTAAACCGCTCTGAGACACCTTTGGGTAGTGAAGGGTGGAGTATAAATCCAATCTCTTCTTCTCTCTTCTTCTTCTTCCTTTCCCTTCTCCTCCCCACAACGGACACCCTGTGAGGTAGGTGGGGCTGAGAAAGCTCTTTCCAGAACTGTTCTTGAGAGAACAGCTCTGAAAGAACTATGGCTTGCCCAAGGTCATCCAGCAACTGCAAATGGAGGAGTGGGGAATCAAACCCGGTTCTTCCAGATTAGAGTTTGCACACTTAACCACTACACCAAACATCCATATTTTGTACACGTTACTATGCATAATTCCACATAACCTCCCATTTGTACTGTTGAACATGACTGAATTGAAGAGATAAAACACATCTGTATATCTAATAGCCAAGGTCCCCTCTGCAAGCGAATACTTATTTCTGTGGATCTGGATCACATGGAGGGTAACCAGATCTTCCAGCAAACTTGGGGCAGTCCCCATGTTTGCAGAAAAATCTAAAATGTTTTTAAAAGTTTTTAAAATATTTAAAAAGTTTTAAAAAGCAAGCGCACAGAACGGACTTCCTGTGGCGTGGCTGCTGGAGCCACGAGGGAAGCTGCCACCGCAATAGCTGTGCGCCCCGCTGCTGACCACCAGCAATGAAGACTATAGCTTCAGCCAGCAGGTTTGTGCACTGGACTGCTGAGTAAAGGTAGCCGGCGGCACCCCCAGGGAGGGAGGGCAGCTGCGGCTGGGCGTCAGTTGAAGCATGTGGTCAGTTGAAGCATGATGAGGTGAAGCCCGTGTCCTTTGTCCCCTCCCTCATGCAACCAGATTGGGGACGTTTGCTGGCCTGCAGCTGCAAAAGGAGAGAAACAGAAAGAAGTGGGGTTCTGTGAGAGGGGAGAGAGAGACAGAGAAAGAATAGGGAATTGTCTGTTGGGGGGAGAGAAAGAAAAGAATAGGAGATTGTCTGAGGGAGGTAGAGAAATAATGGAGAGAAAAAGAGGAGCAGACTGAGGGGGTGGGGGAAAGGACATTGAGAAGGGCTGGGGTAAGGGGTGAGATGTACATGAGTGAGAGGAGAAAGGGGGTAAGAGGATTGCTAGAGAATGGGATAGAGAGGAAAGCTGACATAGAAGGGGTGACAGGAGAAGGGGAGGTGAGCGAAGATTAGTAGATAAGGAGTGCAGGCAGAAAGAGGAGGGTACTTTGACAATAAAGGGGGGGAGAGGGGGAAAAGGTAGGGGAATGCCCCCTCCCCACAAGTTCCTTGCAAAGACTGCCTGCAACAAAGTCTATGGTAGGGCCACAACACATTATGCAACATTTTGTTGCGGGTTCCCTCTTGTTTAAAATATTTTGAAAGAGAGCTGAAAGTATGACAGGTCTATAAAAGACCACAGTAGTAGTCTAGTAGTAGTCTAGTAGTCCATTCGTCACTCTTTTTTCAAAAATAGGATTCTTTGACTGTAATCCTTTCCTTCCCTCAGGACTACAAGCTTTTATTTTAGAGCCATGATATGGATACATGCAACTGCAAATTCCACACACTTTTCAAGAGCTGGTAATTGCTTCAGTTCTGGGCTTTGCACCAATATGATAAGACCAGTCTGTTCTCAAAAAATGTCCGTGATAACTTAGCTTTTACAAGGAAAGGTTTACAGAGCCCCGACACCAAGACCAGAACATAATTGAGACATTTATTAGAATTTTTGGACTGGTTTGCTCATTTTGACAGCCAGCAATAACAGGGGGATCTTCAAAAAAACATTTCTTTCAAAGACAGTGACAGAGGAGTGTAGCTGCAAGAATGACAGCATGACTGAAATGCAGGTTTCTGTTAATTCACCCAAAGGGCCATCAGGATCGATAGGAATGAAATTTCTTTTGGCCACCACATTCACTGTCCTGCTACACTTGAAAGGCCTTTACACTATCATCAAAGTAGAGATTGTTTTGATATTGCAGTTATTTTGTGGCATAAGTAACTGATTATCAAATGTACCATGAGCATATCTCTGCTTATCCTTCTGATGTTTCCTCTAGACTATTGTGGTATTGTGCATTGGAAGCAGGAGATTAGAGACTTTTCCAGACAATGCAGAAAAAAATAGATTTTTCCCCCTTTGAGGCACACTCAAGCTGCTCCCTTGATTTATCCCTAATAGTACCCTATCCCATCTATACTTCAAAGATGTAGCACTCCCTTCTTCCAGGAAGAGTAGCCATGCTTTATTTCCCCTCTTCCTTTTTTGTTCTTTTTAAAACAATAGATGATCAGTGCAATGCACTATGATAGGAGAGGAGGAGTATACAGCTTTCAAAGACTGAAATTGAAAACGGAATAAGGCAACACTCATCAAAATGGAAGAATTGCTGTGAGGGAGTGAAAAGCCATGCTGCTGTTGGCCATTTTTTGTTACTAAATGGTTAGATGAGAGTTCCTGCTTTTGGATGCCCTATAAAGATTTTTTTAAAGATTCCAATTAAAATAGTTGTAAAAGGTACACATAATAATTGGGGATCATTATTAATGTTAAAGGCATGAGATAATAGGCCCATGTGACACTTGTGCAACTCTGTTCACACTCACAACAGAGGCACTAGCAAGCTGAACGTGTGGAGGCAATAAGAATTCCTTCCAATAGAAGTGCTATGCTGCAGAAAGGTGCCTTGATCATGCACAAAAAACAATAATTGTGTAATTATGGTGGATTTGAAGACAGCATCTGTATGGGCCATAGAACTAAACAAGGGGAGAAAAGAGAACTATATGAGCAGCAGAGAAGTTTCGATGTAGTGTCTAAATACAGAACATGACTACCAAAGATTTACAATAAAACCTCCAAAATAAGAGAATGGCGAGGACACAGCACAATAGCCCAGTATGTCTTACTGTTGGCTTTTATTCTGTACTGAAGAGGGAAGCAATTTGTTTTGCCAGTTCACTTTCAATATGGTAATGAAAGGAAATTAGTACCCCATGTATCCAGACAGATATTCACAAGAAGCAATAACAAAAAATTACAGGTCGGCATGCCTTATCCCCTCTTACATCATATCAGAAATGTTGAAAGTTTCTCTGGCCACAGGTGTCTTCTGTACAAATGTGTTTACTGCTTAAAAAACTACAATCTATCTCTCACCTCATTGCTTCCATATTTTCACTCTACTCCATTCGCTTGATCTATTTCAGTGTTATGTCCTGATTATGATGGTGCCCTTGAAGATCCATCTGGTTAGTCTTGTGTTGTTCTACGCAGGGAGACAAACTCAGGTCCCTTTCAGGTCTTTAACCAGCTTTGGCTTCTGAAGGCAATTGGATTTTTTTAAAGGTTTCACACACCTGAAGGATTAAATGTTGACCTCCCACAGTTAATGAAACCTTCATCCAAGTTTTCCAAAACCTGTTTTGATCTAATGGCTTTTTGTTGTTGTTGCTGTTGTGCTTTATCCTTAAGATGAGTGAAACCTTTAAAAAAAATCCATTCGCCTTCAGAAGCCAAAGTTGGTTAAAGAGCCCATTTGAAAGGGACCTGAGACAAAATATAGTTAACTGTTTGATCAAGGTGGCTTGCAAAGGTGTGTGGCATGCAGAAGGAGCTGCTGCCTAGGGTAAAACTCTGGGGTGAACCTGTCCTTAGTTTACATTTATTTTCTACAATATAGTGGTCCTCCTTGCATACACCCTTGCATATTCACAGTACTTGTTTAACTATTGTGAAAGCTGCACTTCTGCATAAGTGAACTGAATCATGTTTGCCAACTAGGTATGTGATGACCAATTACTGAACTTTACAAACGCCCCAGGAGTCCATAATTCATGACAAATGAAGCAGTAGTGATAGGCAATACTACTTTCAATTTTAAATAAAGGCTAATTTTCATTGTATAATATTCTTTTTTCCCCAGTAACAACATCTAATTAGAGCATTTGTTAAAGTTGTATAATGTTAAGCTAACAGGGAGTCTAATGGAGTTCTATTGGAATTTTTCCATTAAATTAACATTATGGACTTTTAATGGGTGTCTTAATTAGATGCCGTTATTAACAGGGATAGTGCACAAATAAAAATCATGCTCAATGTGTGCAGAATGCTTCATTAGCACTCACTGTGGGGCATGATCAAAATGTCTCAATCTACCTAAAAACATCAGACACTGGAGCCTTGTTGTGCGCAAATAAAAGACACACATATATGAGCCAAATTTTCACTTTTCCAATTGTTGTTTACTTGGATGTACAGATATTGGTCTAAAGTCTGCTTCTTCTAGCACCTGTACTGCCTTGTTAAAGTTAACAAGGTCTTGCCAGCATAATGAGAACATTGTTGTCTAGCTGCTTTGTGGGGGGGAAAGGTTGAGTGGTAAACAGCATGACATTGCATTTCTACACCGCTTTGTTTTAAACTCTTATATCTCATGTTTCCATCAACCTTCTGGAATGGGAATGAAAAATGTCAACACTGCTGGTGAAACTCTGACTGCTTCTCATCACATTGTGTAGTTCAGTTCTTAATTGCACAGCAGTCATCACTTAACTGAAAGCATGGAAACCAAAAGTATTGTGTGCAAAATGAATCATTTAGAATTAAATAAAGCAATGGACAAAAATAGTCTTCCTGTCCCTAAATACATCCTTTGGGAGCAATCATGAGCAGGTCTACTTTAGAGGTAAAGATCACAGACAGTGAATTGCCTCCAAAGTAAAATGGCTTTAAAGCAGACTTGCAAATTGTTAATTTTAGTCAATAGGGTTGAAGATGAAGAGACATTCAGACACGCACAAACATGTATGCTCACATATCTCTATTGGATTTATGAAATTTGTCAGTAACATTTGGGCTACAAAGAAGTTGAGAGTTCAGCATTGTTTCCTTGATTTATGTGTTAGGAACTTATTAATTAGGGAATCCTGAAGTGAAATATTAGAACAAATCTATGGCATTCCCACTCAAAAAGTTGAGAGAAGGAACTTCAAGTGAAAAAATGCCTACTTTTTTTCTTTAGCCACTTGGGAATCATTTATATAGGAATGATTAAGTCTTGCCATATGCATGCTAATGTCACATATTTTTGCTTTAAAAGTTCATCTTAACTCTGAGACATCTAAGTAAAAAATGTACTAGTATCATATGGTAGAGGAAAGAGGCCATCAATTTTGATTCCTGAACAGAAACCACATTTAATATTTTAAGCTTCATTTCTCAGGTCACTTGATCATCTTCATTCACATTTATCATCTGTGACACTGTCCTCTCTTCACTGGTTGATTCATAGAGACAGTTGTCAAAATATAGACAAATCACAATACAGATATGACACAGACTAAGGACTTCTAAAGAAAAGCATGAACAATGACTAAATAATGAATATAAATGTTATAGCTCAGAATAACCTAACAAAATATATGTGTAATTTATTCCTCAAATGAGGCAAAGCCTGTGGTTTAAACCACAAAAGATTTTCCCTTTGGGTCTGTGTTTAAAGCATTATATTTCCCTCATTCATTCTAGCAAAGATCACCCCCCGGTTGCCCATATTGTGGATACTTCAAAAAGTTGCAGCCCAGAAGTGGGAAATCTAGGTCCATTGTTTCACTTTAGAACTGGCTGTATCTAAAATGAGTATTGTATATCATTTTGTCCAACCTGTTTGGTTATATAAATTGAGCCTCACTGATGCTGTTTATTCAGCCTATATGGACAAAGTAGTTTAAAAGACTCACTTTCAAAATGAGGAAACATTTGTTTAAGCAATGTTTGAAATAGTTTGCTTACCTCTGGCTGTGGACAGATGGACAGTTTGGCCCAATATAGTTGTGTTACCCTAACATAGAGGTGGCCAAACTTGCTTAACATAAGAGCCACATAGAATAAATGTCAGATGAGCCACAAGACATGAACAGATATTACACACACATACACACAAATTTGCTTTTTATTAACATCAAATGAGACTGCCAAAATAAAAACAAAAGGGGTAAAAACAGATATTGATAATGATATTTATTTGTCCAATGATATTTGTTTGATAATTATATTTATTTGTCAGAGAGAGAGAGAGAATGAAAGGTGTGGAAAGAAAGAGAGAGAGAGAAACAAAGAAAGCAAATAGATGGGAAGGGAGGGAGAAGAAAGGAAAGAAGACAGAGAAAGGGAGGGAGGGAGAGAAAAAGAGAAATAAATGTGGAAAGAAAGCAAATAGATGGGGTAGGGAAGGGGAGGGAGGGAGGAAGGAAGAGACAAAGAAAGGGAGAAAAAGGAAGACAGAAACAAAGAAAGCAAATAGATGGGGTAGGGAAGGGGAGGGAGGGAGGAAGGAAGAGACAAAGAAAGGGAGAAAAAGGAAGACAGAAACAAAGAAAGCAAATAGATGGGGAGGGAGGAGAGGTAGAATGGAAGGAAGAAAGAGAGAAAAAGAAAGGTGGAAAGAATGAAAGAGGTGGAAAGAAAGAAGGAGAGAGAGAAACAGAAACTAAGAAAGCAAATAGATGGGGGAAAGAGGGAGGGGAGGGAGGGGAGAGAGGGAAGAGAGAGAGAGAGAGAGAAAAGAAACAAACAAAGAAAATAAATTTGGGAGGGGGAGGAAGGAAGAGAGAAAGAGAGAGAGGGAGAAAGAGAGAAAGGTGAAAAGAACAAAAGAGGTGTAAAGAAAGCAAATAGATGGGGGAGGGAGGGAGGAAGGAAGGGGAAAAGAGGGAGAGAAAGAGAGAGAAAGCAAATAATTGGGGAGGGATGGAGGAAGGGAGAAGTGGAAAGAAAGCAACTTTAACTTTTAATGTGTTCTCCAACCCCCACCCCACACGCCCACACCAGCTAGCTTGGCCTGGAGAAGGGATTTAAAGAGACAAATGCCTTCTCCAAGCCAGCAGGCTGGGCTGGAGGGTGGGGGCTTGGAGAACACCTTTAAATTTAAATGTGTTCTCCAAGCCCTGCAGCCCTGCTGTTGCACCCCCTTGGCTTGGAGATGGGATTTAAAGAGACAAATGCCTTCTCCAAGACGGCCCGTGGGGGAGGGCTTTGAGAATGCTTTGTTCCTCTGCTCTCCCCACCTGAAGCCTATCCAGGGAGGGGAACACTGGCTGGAGAAGGGAAGACTGACTGAGGAGCCATGTCTCCCCTTAGCTTCCCCAGCTGCACAATATATGTGAAAGAGCCACATGTGGCTCCCAAGCATATTTGGCCACTCCTGCCCTAATGGATTAAATGGGCTCATTCTCACATCCACATCTGACAGCCATTCCCTAGTCATTCTCACCACATCATATGATGAGTTAGATATGGAGTAAATAGCCGCCAGATACAATTAGGTGCTTATGGATCTCTGCACATTGATCCTGCATTTCTGGATGTCTGAATGCCCCCAGTGCATGCTCAAATCGGTTCAGATGTATGAACCTTTGGTTCCAGTTTTGCCATATTTTGTTTTAAAATGGTAGAAATGCGCACATGTGCACCCAAGAAATGTTCTTAAAAAGTCAACTTTTTTTTAAAGAACAAACTGCACACCCCATGGTTGACACACAGCACTAATCTGAAAGATCAACCATGGAAGAAGTGGATGGTGAGGCTGGATCAGGGTGGGGTTCTGATCAAAGATCTCTCTCACAAAATGTGATGGAGTAATTAGTGGTGTTCCCAAACTGCGTCAACCTTCCAGTCTGACCACAACCTCTGTGGTAGAAACAAGTAATTACTAATGTGTTAACAAAATGTGCTGATATATTAAAACTAAAGTACTACTTTTTAATGAGGTTCTTTCTGAAACAAAATCTGATATTAGTATTTTTTACCAAGAGTAAGTTAGTTAACTACATACTTGATACAATAATTAAAAGAGGCAGGCACACATAATTAAACTGGATTATACACGTTCCACTTTTGTCTCGGTGAAAATGCTGCTGGGGTGGATCCAGCAGTGGGCTTCTGCAGACATATGGACTGCCACCCATGAAGCACAGCCTTTGTGGATCTTCCTTTCTGTGGCTGCCCCAAATGCCTCCCATAACTTGCTCTTGGGGGTTCCCTTTCTCCCAGGAGCAGGATTTGGGGGGCATTTCTCACTGCTGTGGGAGTGGAAAGTCATGTAATTCACCCTGTGTGGACAGAAGTTTTTGTGCCTGTGGAAATGCTCCTTTGGATTCACCCCACTATATGAGTAACAATCCAGCCAAAAGTTAACTTTCATGCTTTGTGAAAAAGGTTAAGTGGCTTCTTAAATTTCTTTTTGATAACTTCTTTATTTCTTTTGAAATATACTGGATTCAGACGCGTATAGTGATCAGCTCATAGTTTATTAGTGATTCATCATGTAGAAAGAAGACTGGAAATCCCTGGCCGAAGCCAGGTATTTAAGCACACAAAAGGTTACACTCCAAACATAGCCCACTCCCAATGATAGGCTATTTACATTACATTGTTTCTCAATTGGTTTACTCTATGATCCTTGTTTCCCTACTGGTTCTTTCTAGGATCCTAGCCTGCTATTGTTATGCATCCCCAAGCTACATCCGTGGGTAAGTACAGTTCAGGCTCAGTACATAACACCCCTCCCCCCATAATTCAGAGCCCCGTCAACAAACAAAGTATTCCATTAAGGCATTTTTAACTGCAATTCAAGGAACTTCGTATATGCAATTGTGTGTAAATGTGATCTTATCTATGTGGGGTATATATTCATACCAATTAAGACCAGGATAGGGGAGCACAGAAGCTGCATTCAACTGAAAAGGAAGAATGCTCCTTTGGTGAATCATCTTACAACAGCCCATCACAGGGACAGAGACCTTCGCTTCTTGGCATTGGAACAAGTCAGGACTGGCAACTTTCAGGTTATTGAACATCTGAAGACCAGAGAACTGTTTTGGATTCATGCTCTTAAATCCTTAACTCCCTTGGGCTTGAATGAAAAGGTGGACTGGTGTGCAGTATGAATCCATGTCAGTTTGGTATTTATTTTATTGTACCTGTGTTTAATTGATTTGATATGCATATGTATTCTATGTCTGTATCTGCTGCCACACTGCTGGAGGGCCTGTGTATAATCATGACTAAGCATTCCCTTGGGATTGCATCAGCCATGACTAAGCATCTTACTAGGAGTGCATCAGCCATGACTAAGAAGAAGAAGAAGAAGAAGAAGAGATTGGATTTATACCCTACCCTTCACTTGGAGTCTCAGAGCGGCTTCCAAACTCTTTTCCCTTCCCCTCCCCACAACAGACACCCTGTGAGGTGGGTGGGGCTGAGAGAACTCTGACACAAACTGCTCTTTCAGGTAGAGCTGTGCCACAGCTTGTGACTGGCCCAAAGTCACATCAGCAGGTGCAAGTGGAGGAGTGGGGAATCAAACTCGGTTCTCCCAGATTAGAGGCCGCACACTTAACCACTACACCAAACAACTACTAGGAGGGCATCAGCTATGACTAAGCATTTCACTAGGATTGCATCATCCAGCACCAAATTATAAAGGTTAACAACACCTACTCAATAGCACTGCTATTTGCTTGAGGACACCTTAGCTCGGACTTTGATAGCCACTCAGGTGCTTTTTGGACCTAAATTGGAAGGTAATGTCTATAGTATTGATTTTTTATCTTTGCTATTTTATTGGCTTTTATTTACTGCATTAGCTTTTTATACATATCTTATCTTTCAGATGTTCTAATTCAGCAGCTGTGCATTTGGCACCAGACACATGACTTTCACCTTCTGAGGCCTCACAAACATCTTTGTCATGTGTCTTTAGATCTTGCTACTTAAGTAAGTAATATAGCCATTTTTATTACATTGTAAGTTTAAAAAATGACTATTCATATTCAATATTCTTTTTATCTCTTTTCTCTACAGCCTTCCTCTTCCTGGTCCAGTATTCACTTATTGGTTCTTATTGCAATATGTATTTATGTGTACCTCAATAGTGTTTGACCTCTGAAGAAGGCCCCAATAGGGCATAAATGCATCAGGTCATGTGTGTATCGGCCCTTGTGTTCAGGCTATACTTTTTTTACGAGCCTTTCATTGGGCCCTTATGTATGTTTTTTACTGTCTTTCTAATAAACACTTGTATTTTTGTATATTATAAGTTTTAACTAGGTTTTTAATGTTGGCCCTTCATTAGATTTTCTTCTTACCCTCTGTGGGCCTCTGGTTCAGGTCAGAAGTGGGGTGCCCCGCAGTTGGGGCTACTCTGTGAGTAAGGCAGCACTTCTGAGCTACAATACCTCAGTCTAGAGTATGGATCTACCTATTAAGGATGAGCAATTTCTGTCATTCCTTTATTACTTCTTAGGTTACCTCTATGCAGTGCTCTTCTGCCTTACTTCTGATTTTACCAAAATACTGGGGGGGGGGGGATAAAGTGGGAACTGAAACATGTACACCACTTTCAGTTCTTCTACAAATTATTGGCATCTATTTTCTTCCCCTACATTACTGATGGCGCAGAGGCACATTAATTAACTCCACACAAAGGAATCTCGATACAGTGACACATAAAATCAAACCAACTACGTTGGCTTTTCTGCAGTGTTTTATCAATGTGCATGTGTCAATCAGTGTGTTAGAGTTGGGGGAGAGAGAAATAAAGCGCTGAAGGAGCTGACATTGATATTAGAGCACTCCACAGACACTGAGATAAAGACTCAATGAAAGTTTCTGATGCATTGCTTCCACGTGAAAACAAGACAGGGTAATTTGGAACACCAAAATCTGCAGAACATTCAGAGAAAATATGTCTATTAGCAACCCTATTCCACTTAGGTCCTATTGTCCCTAGCATCCTGTCTTCTCATCTGCCCACTTCTTTCCTGCCAAAAAGAACTCCTGTTCCTATGTTTGCTATAAAGTTTTGCCTCCATTCTTCAATTTCTTCAGTTGCATCTCTTTGCTGCTCATGGGGTTTTATCCCCTACTTTTTTTTTACTAGCTCACACTCTCCTATGTCCTACTTCCTTTAGCTGATCAATCATTTGGCCAGCTTCTCTATTTTTAAAAATCTACTTAATTAATAGTTTTCTATTCCACCCTTTCCCAAAGACTCAGGGCAGATCACAATAAAACAATGTCATATAAAATACATAATAAATAAGATAATGAAATCAAGCACTGGCCTTTCATAAATAATCAATAAAATATAGAGAAGTGAATGGGTAGATGAGTTCCAAGAGGGCTAACAGAACAAGATCTGGCCTCCTTGAACAAGACTGACTTGCAAACCCTGTCAAGGACTCTTGTCATTCAACAGTCCTTTCCATTACAGCATACCTCAATAATATGCAGTTTCTTCAAAGTCTCTTCATGCTTCATTGTCCTGTGGAAATTCTGAAACAATAGTCTTCTGGACAATTCAGAAGGTTCATGAACTGGACTGGTCAACTTACACAACATAGATTTGCTGACACCTACCACTAACCATGTCCCATTTATGTATGCTAAAATTCATTTAAGGTACTGTAGTGCTTATAAAAACTTGTACATTTAAGCATTTCTTGCTTTTTTCAGGTACCACTTGTTTAAATTATGAAATGTCTTTGTATGTTGCTTTGTAGTCATTTGATTATTTTTTATTTTTAAATAATTTGAAATGATTGTCGAAGGCTTTCACAGCCAGAGTTCGTTAGTTGCTGTAAATTTTCCGGGTTGTGTGACTGTGGTCTTGGCATTGTAGAACCTGACGTTTCGCTAGTAGCTGTGACTGGCACCTTGACACAAAGAGTACTCCATCTTTCTGTGTTATACCTCTGAGGATGCCAGTCACAGCTACTCGCAAAATGTCAGGTTCTACAATGCCAAGACCACAGTCACACAACCCGGAAAATCTACAGCAACTAATTTGAAATGACTTTTAAAGAGCTCCAGAGAAGTCAATGAACAACAAACAAGAAAATCACTGTGTTTCTAGCATGTCAATTTTTGTCCATGTTTGCTAAAGAAGAGATGCTTGAGGGTTGCTATCCACAATTGCTATTATACAGAAAACAAATTATTTCTGTTATTAAGACTCAAATGTGATTCCAAACAATTTGATAATCTGCATTGGGAACTATGGTTAACAGCTGTAAAAAACAAACAACAATTCAGTTCTTTTATTTGTATACTGAAAGCACTCTATTTGGAGTCTCTGTTTATTGCTGCAATACCATCACCCACTCTTTCTCTGCCATGTTTTTGTTAAGTCATTCAAGCCGTAACCAATCATTTTCCTCCAAGGCAAACTCCAATTCCTAATAGCTGAATAAAAACTGTAATTCACAAGAACATAAGAGATGCTCTTTTGGATTAGATCTGTGGTCCATCTAGTCCTGGTCCAGCATTCTAGTTCACACTATTTATTTATTATTTATTAAATTTATACCCCGCCCTCCTCACCAAGGCAAACTCAGGGCAGCTTGCATAAAAGTTAAAACACATAAAACAGCAATTATAAGACAATCATGAACACTCAGAAACTACCATAAAGTGCTAACAATGGTACTGATAACAGTAGTATTGCATAGAGATGGTGGAAACAAATCATGATGGAATAATCATAGTGGGATTGTGTTGACGATCAGCTCATCTTGATCTATTTATGCCAGGAGGCACAGGCTGCTAGTGGTAATTCCAGGGAAATAGGGCTTTTATCACAATTCAGTTATTAGATGTGGCTCCTTGATTGAAGGCCTGGTGGAAGAGTTCCATCTTGCAGGCCCTGCAGAACTGCAAAAGGTCTTGCAGGGCCATGATGTCTTCTGGGAGCCAATCAGTTGCCCTAAACAGCCAATAAATAGAGCACAGAAGTGAAGGCTTTCCCCTGATATTGCCTCCTTGCTCTCCTATTGAGAGGTGTACTATGGAGTCTCTCTTCAGTAACCATAGCTAATAGCACTCAATGGACCTATTCTCCATGAATCTGTTATCCCTTTTAAAATCTCCCTTATAAATAAAAGCCGAATGGTGGTGGCACTTCTCTACCATCGTTGCCAATCTCCAGGTGAGGGCTGGAGATCACTCAAAATTACAACTGTTCTTTAGGTAGCAGAGATCAGTCCCTCTGGGTAAAATGGTGGACTCAGTGTCATTATACCCTGCTGAGGTCACCACAGCAAATTGACACTGAGTGTCCAAGGCCGGGGCACCCACCCAGAGCCTCTTTCTAGAGGGTGTTGTATTTATTTCCACAACGGGCCTTTTTCCTAGTCTATCCATAAAGGCAGTGAATTCCACTATGTAATTACTTATAAATTGGAGACTCTTGGAATTCCGAATATAGGAAAATTTCTCACAACTCTGGAAAAGCATCATGTATAATTCATAGTAACTCAGACCAGTATTTAATTATGGGAAATTCAGACAAATTTAAGTATTTATATTTTGCCTTTCTTCTGTCACGGGGCTTGTAACTTAACAAAGGATTCCCAGGAGGGCTCCCAGGACTGACCAGATCCACACACGATTAGCATTATAATGGTTGCTAAAATATACCATGGGAGCCCAGCCAAGAACACCACTTACTGTATATGTTAAAAATCTAGTAATTGAATGTAAAAGTTATATTAGAAAGGTATACTTGTCAGTAATTAAGTTCCCCAACAAAATATTCTACCACACAGACATAGTTCTGTTACATCTTTCCTTCATTACCATCTCACTAAAAACAAGGAAAAAGCATAAAAACACAACTGAAATAAACTATGGGAAAATTTGCTCAAACTGAATTTGCTAGAAATTCACATGTACTTGAATTGCTTTTTCAGCTTTTCCATTGATGGGTGTTGGGGAAGTTTTCTGATAAAGTTCTAGTTGCACTTTTAAAAGATATTGATGCATACTTACTTGTTGTTGTTCAGTCGCACAGTCGAGTCCGACTCTTCGCGACCCCATGGACCAGATCACGCCAGGCCTCCCAGTCTTCCGCCATTCTCTGAAGTTTGCTCAACTTCATGTTCATTGCATCTATGACACTGTCTAACCATCTCATCCTTTGCCGTCCCTGTCTTCTTTGACCTTCAATCTTTCCCAGCATCAGGGTCTTCTTACTTGTACCAGAATGCATATGGGGATACAAATTCAAACACACTGCTTATTGAAAGCATCTTACTATAGATATAACCTCATGCACATGAAACTCATTTCCATGGTTTTTGATCGAGTAATGCACATGAGTAAATGTGTTTATACATATGAAGTTTATTAGCTGGATCACCATAAGGGATTCTAGCTGGCAATAGGACAACCTATCACTGAATTGGTTACAGGGTATATGTACACATAACGAGCCTCTCCATGTACAATAGGACAACCTATCACTGAATTGGCTGCAGGGTATATGTACACATAACCAGCCTCTCCATGTACATTAGAGTACCCTTTGCTCATGAGTGTCCACACAGTCCTGTGTCCACATTTGGCCTGTGTTGCTCCAAGGTGCAGTGTACCAGAGGTTTTTAGGTGAAAAAAATGACCTGCTCAAGTTTAAATTCACTGCAATTACATCATGGTTATGACGAATTGGTGCTTATGCAGTTTCTCTTCTATTATTATTAATTTATTTTCTCTATTTAGTAGTGTCTGATACAACATATTCTCATGGTGGGAAAAATAATGGTACAAGATAGATACAATAAGGATAAAGTTAGAGGCTTTGATGACAAAACTAATGAATTAGATAGGGTTTGGTTGTCATCAAGTGACAAATTAATACAAAAGCTATACAATTTTCTATTGGATGACTTTGTGAAAGATGAGGAAGTTAAAAAAGTAATGGGTAAATGGGAGAAAGATATAGGGAAAAAGATAGAATTAGACATGTGGTCGAGGATGTGGGATTCCGCTAAGTACATGAGAGCCACAGCCTATAAAGAAAATCTGTATAAAATGTTCCATCGTTGGCACTGGGCACCAGAAAAGATTGCTAAATGCTACACGGGTTACTCCCCACAATGCTGGAAATGCAAGGCCAACACAGGGTCTTTTTACCACATGTGGTGGACCTGTAATAAAGTCCAGGGTTATTGGAAAATGGTGAGAACATTAATTCAAGAAATACTGGAGAAGAATTTGGCGTTAAAACCAGAAATATATCTATTAAATATGTTGCCCAAGGAGTATAGTCAGAAGGAGAGATGTTTAATGGTATATATAATAACTGCCGCACGAGTCTTATTGGCCCAAAAGTGGAAATCAGATAAGATACCGTTAAGGGAAGAGTTAGTAGTGAAAGTGCTAGATTTAGCACAGATGGACAACCTGAGCTTGATATTGCAAAATAAATCTGATGGAGTATTTAATAAAAGATGGGTTAAAGTATATGAATGCTGAGAAGGATAAACGTGTAAGAATCTTTAATATGTGTTAATAAGGGCTTGATAAGCAAACAATGAAAAATCAGATGTAATGTTTGTGGAAAAGGTTTATGGAATGTAAAGTATGTAAAGACTCTTTAATATGTGTTAATAATAGCTTGATAAGCAAAAAACGAAAAATCAGATACAATGTTGGTAGAAAAGGTATATGGAATGTAAATTATGTAAAAAGTAATAAAAATTTAAAAAAGAATTGTTGCTTATGTAAAATTACTGACAAGCACCTGCCCTTGAAACTCAACATCAAAAAAACTAAGATCATAGCATCTGACCCCATCACTCCTTGGCAAATAGAAGGGGAAGTCATGGAAGCAGTGACAGACTTCACATCCCTGGGATCAAAGATCACTGCAGACGGTGACTGCAGCCATGAAATTAAAATAGACCTGCTCCTTGGGAGGAAATCTATTGCAAACCTAGACAGCATAATAAAAAGCAGAGACATCACCCGGCCAACAAAAGTCTGTATGGTCAAAGCAATGGTATTCCCAGTAGTAATGTATGACTGCGAGAGCTGGACCATAAGGAAGAAATCAACCCTGACTGTTCCCTGGAAGGCCAGATACTGAAGCTGAAGCTCAAATACTTTGGCCACCAAATGAGAAGGGAGCACTTACTGGAGAAGACCCTGATACTGGGAAAGATTGAAGGTCAAAGAAGAAGGGGACGGCAAAGGATGAGATGGTTGGACAGTGTTATCAATGCAATTAACATGAAATTAAGCAAACGCCGGAAGATAGCGGAAGACAAGAGGGCCTGGCATGATGTGGTTCATGGGGTCGTGAAGAGTTGACTGTGCAACTGAACAACAACACCCATCAAGAAGACACAGTATACACAGAATCTTGGAAATATGAATCTCAGAACTATCCTGAAATTTATGGCTATGTGGCCAAACTCTGGGCAACGTCTGGATCCACTCTTCTCTGTGAAAGTACATTCTCATATATGAAACTGCTGAAACTGAAGCTGAGAGCCATCATCAGTGATGTAAACTTGCAGTCAGAATTGGGATGTGACCTGATAGTTCTCAGTAATAGTTCAAGCTATTAATATCTCATTGACTTGATTAAAATGGATCTGTGACTAGCACTAGACCTGTAACTGTACCCTTTTGTATGAACAAGGTTGATTAATTTTTTTTGGGGGGGTGACTTTAATAGCTGACAGGCTATACTTAAACACTGTTACCAATTTTAAAAATTCATGCAGCCAGAACACATATGAATTTCTGATAATGTGGCCCCCTTTTGAGAAAAAAAGGACATTCTTACACCTAGTGGTTCAGGAACTACCCACACAAATATGTGCTGTGCGTGCAATTATTTCATAGGGATGTCTCCAAGGTGTCCTAGATTTCTCCGGATGAAACTGGAGTATCTTTTCCTCCCAGCCATACTAACAAAAGTCAAATGAGTCAAAATGACATCTAAAAGATGCAAAAATGACATTAAAATACAATTAAAATGTCATAAATGAAACAAACACATAAGAATAAATGATTGGGGGAAAATTGATATATTTGCACAGAAGGTAGGTTTCCTAAACGTTCTCTGATCATAAAAGCCCTGGATCATGGGTAATTTCATAGAAAAAGAGGTGCAGGAGCTCCTTAGCATAACTTATTTGCATATGCCACACCCCCTGACATCACCGGAAGTGTGTCAGAAGGCAACTCCCACCACTCAGGCTCCATTGGACTGTTTTGGATTGCTAGCTATTGGGGGGGGGACGTGCAGATCTGTCCTTGCAGAGGAGGGAGAACTTCTACCTGAATAAAACTTGGTCTTAAAAGTGCCACTGGACTGTTTTGGATGGGGGGGCTGGGGGGAGTTAAAACTAGGGTACAACTCAAAGAAAGAAAAGCACTTCGAAGTTCCATTGATTTGAAAAAAGAGAAATAAACAAGTACTTAACTCATGCATAATAGAAATTAATAGGATGTAAAAGTGCCTAATTTTTTGTTGGATTGTGTCCTAACTTTAAAAAATCTGAATCCAGATTTCAAAACTAAAGTTGAAAGTGTTAAATTTCACCATGCTGAAAATCCTGAACCTGAACCGCCAGGCTTTTGGAGCTGCCACCACCGCTATCCCCACCACAATCATCACTGTTAATAAAAACAGCAACTGACATCTCATGGTGAAGAGCACTGACCCACTGGACCCTCTACTACTGCCCAAGCCAATCCCTCTTATGATAATGACATCTGAAGCATTTTCTCATTACATCTGAGCAGACCAATGTGGCTGAACTTATAAAACCTAGCACTTTATTATATATTGGATTTTAACATGATATTTTAATATTGTATTTATACTAATTGCTGATGTGTTTGAATGTACTGTTGGAATTTTATCTTCTTGTAAGCCGCCCTGAGCCAGCCTTGGAGGGGAGGGCGGGATAAAAATTTGAACAAATAAATAAATAAACTAAAAGGAAATAAATCTACACATTAACAGTAGAATTTTTCATTTCATTTTAATACTACTACCATTCAAACTACAGAACAGTTTCCGCTTTAGAATGTAATAATTTAAGGAACTGGCATGATGCTGATCATAGTAATGACAGACCATCTGTTCTTTCATTGCATTTTAACTCTTCACCCAACTGCTAGCAATGAATGCATTATGATTAACTCATATTTGTACCTTGGTAGCTGGTATAGTGTGACTGTTGTGGAAATTTGTTTTCTTTAAAAAAATGAAACCACACAATCGTATGGTACTTGCATTGCTGATATTTTCGAGACTGGTTTCACACACTGA
>NW_015167546.1:142116-155574 GCF_001447785.1 Gekko japonicus
ACATGGTCAAATGCTTGGTTAAATGTAAACTGGGCCTCTCATTGGATCAGCTTGATATTTTTGCTTTAAAGTCAGGTTGAACACTCTGTCAAGCAACCTTGCAGTGGGGACTTCTTTGGGCTTTCATAAGTTGTTTCATATATTACAGTGTCAGGGGCATGTTATCTCTCAGTAAATAAGCTATATTTGTGTTCAGCTTCTGGTAGCTTTTGCTCCTGCACAATTAACAGACAGAACCTTGTTGAGCACCAGTAAAGGTACATATTCCTCATGATCATGATGACATCATTAAAATTACATTTTTTAAAATCATAGACCACACACAGTTTGTTCCTCAACAGTCAAGAAGCATCACGTAAATGACCAAGGCTGTGATCATATGCACAACTAGACCCAACATAGGTGCGAATGCCAGGTGGATTTAAAAGGAGCAATCAGACAACAACATCTGGGAAGTGCCCCGCAGCCATAGGCAACCCAATCTGCTCCACCGCAGAAGGAGAGTTAAAAGACACCGGGGAAAATCTAGTAGTTAGCGGGTTTCAATGGGCCACGGACAGACTTTCCCATGTCTGATCGCTCCAGCATGCTCTCATGGTGTTGGGATGATCTGATCAGACCATCCCAACACCATGCCATTGTTTCCCGCCGCCCCCCTTCACAGTATGTGTATCATCACAAACTCCATAGGGAGCCCTCAGTGCAGAGGTGCGATTCATCAATCCCTTAGTTAAGCGCACGGGGGGGGGGAAAGCACACACAAAAAAGACTCACCCGCAGTTGCATCTGATTATGCACTGATGGACTGCGCCCGCAGCTTCAAAGGGAGGTGTGATCGTGGAAATGCATGCCAAATTCCTTGGAAGGAAATAGCCTTGCTTCCCCCCCCCCATTTTTTCCAGCACGTGTGACCACAACCCAACAGTGGTATTCATGGTGGGGGCTCAAAACACTGCCAGGAGGCAGTGCAAGGAAGTGCATGTGTGCAGACACACACCGAAGTTTCAAATCCAGTTTGTCTTCTTTTATTGTTAATACTGAATGAAGCATCCATAAGGAGCAAAAGAAGCACAATGCATATGTAAGCCAATATGTAAGCCAATAATGCTTTGCTATCTAGACTTATTGTAACAAAAATTCCAGTCTGAAAAAATTGTGGAGACCCTGACTGTCAATCTTTACTGGGAAATTGACAGGGGAGTGTATCTTTTTTAACCTCTCAGTGGCCTGCTATAGCAATGATCATGGTATTCTTCTGAATAGGCAGACGGAGCTGGGGATTGGTGGCACTGTTACCCAAATGGCCTACACATGTATATATCTTGACTATAGGAGCATCCCCTCAAACCAGGGGTCATTTCATAGAAAAAGAGCTAGGGGAACTCATTAGCATAACTCATTAGCATATGCCACACCCCCTGACATCAGGGGCCCGGCGGTGGACCTGCAAGGCCAGCGGGAGTGCGAGGAAGCCCCGCCAAGGCCCTCCCTGGCCCCAGGCAGGCAGGGATGGGGAGAGGCGGGGAGGAAGCAACTTACCCTCCCTCTTCTCCTGCCTCCTCCTGGCTGAATGAGGGCTGGAGGCAGGGTGGCCGGAAGCAGGGGGCGGGGCTTCGTCATGTGCCCCCCCCCCCTGCCCCTCCCCCGGGGGAACTGCGTTCCCTCGCGTCCCCCCCCCCGAAATGACCTCTGCCTCAAACACCCATAAACAAATGCACCCAGGGCAATTATTATTGGGACTTTTGCCAGGTGTATACCAGGGCACAAGATTTTGTCTAATATGTCATATGAGTGTGCAGATTCTTAGAAATAAACAGGGTCAAAGTTGATGGTTCAAAGTTAAGAATTTATTATGATATCAAAGTGAATTAGCAAATTAAATACAGAGAACTGCACAAAAACTACTAAATAAATGTTCTTTAAATTTTAACATCTACTAATTCCTAACATAAGCAAATGTTACTAATTGTAAGGCGGTGGGGGGGGGGGAATTAGACATATGATGACCCTGTTCCAGCAAGTGAAGTCCAGTAAAGTTTGTCAGGAGAAAGATAAAGCAGTGTTGCTGAGAACAGAGTGGGAAAGTGAAACACAGTCTTCAGGGATGCCAATGGTGTATACAGGGCTGATGAAAAGTCATGTACTCGTTTGATGAATCTTTACCAGTTATTATGCAAGGGAAAAGCAGGTTAGAGGGGGGAAATTATTGAAATAATTATAAATTCACTTGCTCCTTGAATTTATTAGTAGCAAAAGCTGATGAGGCTTTGTTTTGACTGTATACAGATTGTAATCAAACCAAAAGTCAGAATTTGAATTGAACTGTTCCATATATTGCTTAATATAGTAGCCTTTGAATGCAACATGTAATCAAGAGTCTCTGGAGTAGCTTTTTGGTAGTTGTCTTATAGAATACTAAATTGTAAATACCATAAACTCACCCTCTTGCCCATTTTTCTTTTCCACAAGCTTTCCTTTAGGTTGTTAACTCTTTAATAAAAAAATGTACAAGTTGGGGACCTGAGAAAAATCACAAGAGGAGAAAGAATCGATAAATTCACACCCTCACACCTAAATAGCTCACTTCAAGATACTATAAATTCTTAGGGATTGGAACAGGCCATCTTTCTTTCCCTCTGTGTCCCCCCCCCTTTAAATGACACTGCTCTCCACTTTCCCCGAGCAATGAATGTACTCAGACCTTATCAAGGCTGCCTTTTAAATAAAAATAGAGGAAGAGTAGTTTTACATTTACAAAGTATCATTTTTCTTGATACCTATCATAGGTCTGCCTGCTGATGCCTCCTTGGATTAGGAGGAGATGAAGCCAGCCCCATCCTTTGGATGCTGCAGGAAGACCTATCAGACAAGGAAGAGACTTTGTCAGATGCAGAGATAGAGTCTCAGGCTGAAGCCAGCATGCCACCCTCAGTCCTGCAGCCTGGGACCTAAAGCAGAAGCCCTGCAGCTGCCAGCCTCAGACCCAGTGTCACCAGAGTCATTGGAATGCTGGAGAAGGTGAGTCCAGAGAGACTCACTGGACCAGTGCCACAGAATGTGGCTGCCTGCTCAGCACTGGTCAACCTCTGCCTGTGAACTCAAGTCACCACAGTATTGGGGCTGACAGCCACAGAGGCCACTCAGCCATTGATGTGTTGCATCTGCCTCTGAATGAGTCAGTGGGGTTTTCCTGATAAAAGCAGCCAGAAAAGGATGAACCAGTGTGGAAGTAATTTGTTTACAACTTTTGTGTACAATTGCTCTTGGTCTGTGACTTGTTTTAGACTGCAATGTTTTTGACCTTCTGGATTGTGACAGGGCCTGTGCTCTTTGGATTTGCCCTTCTGACTTGTTGCTTGGACTTCTGAATACCTGTGTTTTGAAGCTGGACTGTGTTTGGACTGCACTCATTGCTTCTTGCCCCAGGTGCCTGCTTGAACCCAAGCAATACCTAAGGAGCCACCCAAGTTGAAATAAACTTTGTGATCCATGAGTGATTCTCTTTCTCTGCCTACATGGTAGCTATTTGGCCAGGAAGCTTATTTATTTATTTATTTGAAAAACTTTTAAGCTTGTCTTTGTTTCAGACATCTGGGCCCCAAGGTAGGTATCTGAGATAAAAATAATGAAGAATACTAAAAATATTTACTTCAGTAGACTTGAAATGATATAAGTCTACTGAGGCTAGCAATAGGTTGAGAAGGGTATAACTCTCTTTAGAGTTGCCCTGTTGAACATTCATCAAAACCACACAGTAAAAAAGTAATAACCCATTTAACAATTTCCTGTCCATGAAATCCCAATAGATGTAATTCTATGCATTTATGCTCAGAAGGAAATCCTACTCTATTCAGTAGGCCTTATTCCCAAGTAAGTGTTCACTGGATCACAGAACCAAACTTTTCCAATACTGGGGAACTTCAAAAGCCCCTTTAAAAATTCAGTTTGACATCTTTCTGGAGTTCCAACAGAGCCGAACCCTTTTATATTCTTCTGGGAGGTTATTCCAAATGGCTGAGACACCCAATGAAAAGTTGCACTGATAGTGGCAGAATATACCTTCAAATAGGGCGGAACAACCCCCAAATACTAATTTGCTGAGGAAAAATGCCACATGGGCTTATACTGACAGATGGTTCTTCAGGATGTTCAGGTAGGTTGGTGAGTGGCTGAGAAGGAGAAAATAAGGCAGAGAAAGGGGAGAGGATATGGAAGTTGCCAGAAGGAAGGAAAGAGAAAAAAGGACACTGTCCCAAAACATATTAACAATCATTGCAAATGTTATAAAATGGGTGTAATATATTTTATTATGGTCCCTAAACAGGCTGCTGCATTTTGCACCAGCTGTAATTTCTGAGTTGTTTTCAAAGCTAGCTTGTTATTACAGGAAATTACACACAATCCCCCCTCCCCAAGTTTGGATTGCACAGTGGGCTGTTACACCAACTCAAGATGCAATGCAAGAATGAGAAAATGAGGATATCGCTAGCTCTGACTTGCCCTCGTTGCTTGCCTGCTTATTCATTCTCCTTCCCTTGCCATGCAGGATGTAATGAAGAGGCAAATGGGCAAGCAGGAATGAGATAGGAAGCATGGGCATGCAAATCAAGGTGGACAGATAATGACCTGTAGGACAAGTATAAACATGTAGAATGTGGGGGTGGAGCGGAGGGAAAAAAGGAAAGCAATGGGAGGCAGTGGCCCTTTCCACACTAGACCTTTACTCCTGGTTCAGTGCTGTCTCCTACTAGATATTCTGCACTACACTCGAGTTCACCCTTCTTTTTATCCCATCCTAGGGCTGCCAAGCCGCGGCGGGGGGGCCTTACGTCTTTACACGATCCCCCCCGTGGGGGACAGCGATACGCGTTGCACCGCCGTCGCCAGGATGTGACGCTACACGTCGCTCTGGCAACAGGACTTGCCAGAGCGATGCGTAGCATCACATCCTGGTGACGGCGGTGCAACGTGTATCGCTGTCCTCCATGGCAGGGATCCTGTGAAGACATGCGGATCCCCCGCTTGGCAGCCCTATCCCATCTTTTTGTCAATTTTTCGTTACATTGTGGTCACCCTGGGTTCAGACCAATGCTCCTGTTAGCCAAATTGCCTCAGATCACTATTTAATAAGGGGGAATATGATCTTACACCATGCAATAGGCAAATGAGGGAGCGAGCATCTATGTATACAGGGGTCCCACTTCTTCCAGACACCAAAAACTAGGTGCAGAGACTGACGTCAGTATAAGATGGTTTTGTTTACTGAAGGTATTTCAAACATACAATAACACAAGCACACACACAGTTATACAGCATCTAGGAAATATAGATAGAAGAGGATAGCACATTCGCATTAGCAGGATGTTCCGTTGATGGGCAATACTTTACCTGTCCATAGTTAGATGGAGTGAACCTCAGAAAAAGAAGGGGGACTATGGGGTGTTGGGGAAGGGTCATGTCCTGAACTTGCAGGGGCATGAGAAGGCTCTGGCTGCGCATCCAGGAGTCAGAAGCTTAGGGTGGGAGGGGGTCAACGGGGAGAGAATGCAAGAGAGCAAGCTGGTGCTGGGTGTCCTCTTTTATAAGGAGTTTGAGGGGTGAGCTAGGCTTGGCCACCTTTCTTGGCACACCTCCTGCTGGTCCGTCCCCAAAAATATGCTGACTGGCACTGGGGTCGAAGGTCTAAGGGGGTGGACAATGTTGGACCTAATGAAAAACTAGTCTGGACAGTGGCACCTGATGGGATTATGGCTCATGGGCCAGAGCCATTGTTCCCTTGTTGTCTTCTGGCTGTAGTTTCGACTAGGTGATGTATTAGGTGGGGGAAGAGAATGCTGCCTACGTGCAAGGAAGGAGACTTTTCATGACGTTTGAGTCCCCTGTCTTCTGCCCTGGCATGGCAACTGCCTGACTTCTCAGTGCTATACATGGCTAGGGAACTGGTCCATCTTACTGCAGGAAAGAGGGTTGGTGACATACAGGAACCATAGGCACATCATTTCACAGGAAGGCTTCCTTCTTCTGGGCGTGTGTCTATAACTGGCACCACTTGGAGTCACCTTACAGTTCCGTCCCTTTTGCACACAGCTAGCAAAGTCCAGGTTTTTATTCATAAGGGTGCAATGGGCATCTTGCATAGCAACACTCCCTCCCAGCTGTGGAGTCTTGTGAGCAAATATTCTACTTTCTGAGCTACTGGCATTGAAGTTGTGAGCAAGCGATTTGGCTGCTGCATAAATTAGCTTGCTCTGGAGCAATACTCTCTTTAAGTTGTGGAGTCTTGTAAGCAAAAATTCTACTTTGAGAGCATTAAAGTTGTGAGCAAGCGATTTGGGTACTGCATAAATTTGTTTTCTCTGGAGCCATCATTCCTGAGCTAAGACAAAAACATGTGAGCTGGAGGCTAAAAAACTGTGAGCAAGCTCACACTAGCTTAGCTTAGAGGGAACACTGCTCTGGAGCCATCCTTCCTGGGCTAAGACAAAAATGTGTAAGCCAGAGGCTAAAAATCTGTGTGCTAGCTCACACTAACTCAGCTTAGAGAGAACACTGGTTCAGACCGCCTTTGCCCCAGTGTATATGGATTCTGTTTTGCCATGGCCTTTCCCTTGATCCACAGTGGCCCCAGTGCAGATTTAAGTGTAGAATTATTAACTCAGTTTCAATCCTCCCTGCCCCTTTCCCATCATATCTTGGACAAACACCCCTGTTCACAATGCAAGCAAATTGGAGCAGGACAAAATTACTACAGAAAACAACAGATAAACAGAGATAGCTGCAAGGTAAATGGCCGCAAGTCAAACATAGAGGAAACCAGGGGTGAGGTCCAAGTGTGGAAAGGGCCAATGTCAGAGAAAAGGGAGACAAACAGGGCAAAACTAGGGTGCCCTGTCTTTTAAATGGGTGTAGCTCTCTCACATCAATGTGTGATATTTATATACTAGGGCCCTGTCCCTATTCACTTTGCTTGTCCAGTCGATAGCTTGCTATACTTGCCATATTACTGTGCAGGCTAACCTTGAAAGCAGTGTCTAGTATTAAGTTTGGCTCATTTTCTCATATGAATACTCAGAGCTCTTCAGATTCATATACTGTTGCAATTAGTTTATAAGTGCATAACTATCATTTCTTTGTGGTTCAGAGAGATCAAATGAGAGCCACCATATTGAGGATATAAACATCAATCATGATAAGTGCTCTATTAAAAATGATATCTTTCTATGTCATTTCTATATCCAGACTCTGTATTCTGGCATGATAAAAAATACATTCAGAGAAATGCTCCTCATATATATCCCATAGATGATACGGATTTGAAATGGCATGCACTTGCAGCGTAGTAACAAGCAGATTTTGTGACATCTTAGGGTGACTGTACAACTGCTGCTTCCTTTAGAGTATTATTCCATTAAGCATCATCCTCAAGAAGTCCTAAGAGCCAGAACCTGAGTACTCTATTTCTGATTTGGAAGCAAAAGGGGACATCACACCAGTCCAACAGGCATGAAGCTTAGATGTTCTTGTTGAATACAATTTAAAACAATTTTAGTATATGTATTTTTAGATAAATTTTAAATTGTATTCAACAAGAACATCTAAGCTTTATGCCTGTTGGACTGGTGTGATGCCCCCTTTTGTTTATTTGGATTTATTCCGATCCAGGCCATAATATGTGTGTTTTGCCTACTAATTAATCTCTATTAGCAAAATAGCAGGAATTTCCATGGCACTAGAAAGAACTGACATTTGCAGTAGTTGTAACAGTCTAACAGTGGATAGATTGCTATTGAAACACATCTGCTAGTTTTGTTAGTTGCACTTGCTTTGCTGTCTCTATACAGCTTTGCCAGGGTTCTTAGGTGTCCTTTACATGCTGCTAGTGCAGGTGGAGGAACAGATGGAATGACAGACACCCATGTTTCTTTTTTGGTTTACTCCAACAGTAATAAAAATAGTACAAATCTTAATATACAAAACTGTAGCAGCTGCGCTAGCTCTCCACAGTAGACATCGGAAATACTAAAATTACCATCATCCACTTGGGTTCTGCAGATGGTAGAACAAACACAGGCTGTGACCCTCGAGCCAAATAGCTTATGTGAGTCACTGGGCTCATTTTGGCTGACTTCACTTTTAAAAGAGAGGACCTTGTATCTTTCTGGACATAAGCATTTAAGGCAGCACTTTGTGATGCTGTTCTCTCTGCATCACTAGAATTCCAAATTAAACAAGTTCAGAGTTAAAGTCATAAGCAGCTGAGCTTGGCTTCATCTTTCAAAGGCATCATTCTGCAAAGCCTGAAGAGTTTACTAGAGAAAACCTGACTAGAGTCTCATCCCAAAGACTGGTCCTTTCCCATGGATAGTTTGTTTGTTTGTTTTTTAGGCTTATAGTCCGCTCTCCCCTGTGCAGCTGGGGTCAGGGCAGGTCACAACATCTAAAATTTCATTAGATAATTAAAATTCAACAGTGGCATTAAAATTATAAGAAGTACAATATAATTAGTTCTACAAAAGATGATGCAGTAAACAGCAGGTAAGAATGACCCATGATGACAAGCTGTCAATTATCCTCAACCATGCACCTGTCTTACAGGTTCTGTGAAATTTTTTCAAGTCTCGCAGGGCCTGGGTCTGCTTTGACAAAGAGTTCCACCAGGTGGGCACCAGGGCCAAAAATGCCTTGGCTCTGGCTCTTAGATGCCTCTATCAAAAGGGAGGCACCTAAGATCACATCCAAACTCTTGACGGTTGGTGTCAATGTTAAGGACATACAGTCAAGAGAAGGGAGATGGCATCCTGCCCTGCTATCTCCTTGATCCAGCCACAGGACCTCCATCTTTGATGGATTTAGTTTCATTTGACTCTGTTTCAGCCATCAAACCACAGTCTCCAGCTCTTCAACTAGCACCTCTGGGGTGGCCTTCGACCAACCACTTACCAGCAGATATAGCTGGGTGTTGTCTGCATATTGATAACAACCCAGCCTGAACCTCTGCACCAGCTGGGCAAGGCAACACAGATAGATATTAAATAACATTGGGGAGAGGAATGCCCCTTGAGGGACACCACGGACTAGTGAGTATCATGGGGAAACCATCTCCCCAAGTGCTACCCTTTGTCCCCGATCTTGGAGAAATGATTTCAGTCATTCCAGGACTGTTCCACATATCCCCACATCAGTGAGGCAGTGTGTTAACAAGACATGGTTGACTAAGTCCTACTCAGATCTTCTGTGAGAGAATCGCCATCCCATGGCCAGTGCAGAAGCTGGACTGGAATGGGTCCAGGGCCGATACATCATCCAGGAAAGTCTGCAGCTGTTCCACCACTCCTCTCTCAACTACCTTACCCAGGAACAATAGGTTCGATACTGTGAGGTAGTTGGATGGATCTGTAGAATCCAAAGATGGGGTTTTTTTCCCCCAAGAGCCACTTTACCACCACCTGCTTTAATTCCCCCGGATAGAACCCTGAACAAATTTATAATGTCCATCAGCTGTTGTCACCCATTGCCTAAACCAGTGGCAATTGGGAACAACATATTGTGGAATAACTTGCCAAGTTCTTTCTATGTCACTTTAGAATTTTTGAAATCTAAATGCAGAGATTTGCAAATATCCTCCAGAAAACAACCATGATAACTGTGGGTTGGAGATTTTTCCTTAGAAAATGAATATTTATTTATTTATTCATTAAATTTATACCCCACCCTCCCCACTGAAGCAGGCTCAGGGTGGCTTACATAAAATACATATATAAATACAATTAAAATCCTTCATAAAACTTCATAACTAATTAAATATTAGTTATCCTAAAGTGCTGGAACAGCATTCAAGTAAAGTGTGAGAACAGAGGTTTCAAGTTAAACTATTACTTAGGTGGTAGTCATGGTGGTATACTCACACCAGCTCAGTTGATCAAATTATGTTTGTGGTGAGCACAGGCTGTAAGTTGTGGGCCAGGGCACAGGGTCACTCCTCAGGTGTTTAGTGCAGCTCCTAGTTGAAGGCCTGGTGGAAGAGTTCCATCTTGCAGGCTCTGAGGAACTGTAAGAGGTCCTGCAGGCCCTGATCTCCTCCGGGAGCTCATTCCACCAGTATGGATCCACCACTGAGAAGGCCCTGGCCCTGGTTATTGCCAGCCTGGCATCTTTAGGGCCTGGGAGGGCCAGCCAGTTTTGAGCCCCTGAATGCAGTGCTCTCTGGGGAACATGTGGGGAAAGGCAGTCCCTTAGGTATGCCAGACCCTGACCATAAAGGTCTTTAAAGGTCAAAAACAGCACCTTGAAGCAAATCTGGTATGCTATTGGCAGCCAGTGCAGTGTCAGCTAGACCTCTAGCTGCCGTGGAGTGAGGGGGTGCCTCTGGAATGTTAGGTTTCTTTTCTCTGTGCCTTCAGTGCTTTTTTCTCTCTCTAACATGAGCATTTGGCCTTGGTGTCTAGCATCAGCTTTCTCTTGGGAAGATAGACCCGTTAATTTTGGTGGGCTTTTAATTACTCTCTGTCCTGTGTCCCAGGCGAAAACTGGACTGGAAGGGATCTAAGGTGGAAGTGTCATCCAAAAAGCTCTGTAACTGGACTACCACAGCCCTTTCGATTAGCTTGCCCTAGTAAAGCAAGTTGGAAACCGGCCAGTAGTTAGCCAATTCAGATATGGTCTTTTCAAGAGGTGATGAACCACAGCCTCCTTAAGTGTCCCAGAGAACAGACCTTGCAAGAGGTACTTGTTGATAATCTCCCCTAGGACACCTTGGAACCCATTGCAACCAGCTTTAACTAGACACGTGGTGGGGTGTACAGTTAAGAGCAATTTGTCAACTTCCTCTAGGCTGAGTGGATTGAAACAATCCATAACCTGACCAGAAGACCTGTATGGAGCCTCAAGTTCACTCACTGTCTCAACTGTGGTGGGCAAGTCACGGCAGAGTGACAAGACTTTATCTGCAAAATAGCTCGCAAAAGCCTCACAGCCAATGTCTAATTCCTTAATATTTTACCTGCCTTGTGGCAAAGCTGTCATGGACTGAATCATTTTAAACAATTGGGCTGGGCTGGGCTGAGCTCGCAGATGCAATTGAAGCTGTGTAGTACTCTTTCTTCGCAGCTTTGACTGCCATCTCATAGGATCTCATAAAAATCCTATAGGATGTTCTAGTAGCTTTGTCGCGGGCACATCACCACTGTCTCTCTAACCATCTTAGCCTTTGCTTCATCAAGCACAACTCCTGGGTATACCAAGGTGCAAGCTTAGAGTGAGGGTGCACAGGGTGTCATGGAGCAATCTTGTTGATGGCTGCAGAGAGTCATCTGTGTAAGTCCTTTACAAGCTTGTCTAACGAACTACCAGGGTGCATCAGATCCCACAGAGCCATCTGAAGCCGCATTGGGTCCGTTTGGCTCTGTGGGCAAGCTAAGATACACTCGCCACCCAAAAAGGGTCAGGGTGAAACATTCAAACAGGCCCTCAGGGCAAGGTGGTCCAACCATGGCACTGCCAAGGCGGTCCTCCAGTCCACTGTAATCTCCACTGCGAAGATCAAATCAATCATGTGCCCAGCCCATTGACTGGAGGTTGTCACATATTGGGAGAGTCCCAGCGCCACCATGGACAACACCAGGTCTGTTGCCTGAGTGGAGGCTGCATCATCGGCATGGACACTGAAAACACCCAAGACCACCAGTCTAGGGTGTTTCAGTGCCCAGCCCGACACGGCCTCCATCAGGGATGGCAATGTATGCATGTAAGAGAGTGTGGGATAAAATATTTCAAATGTTATATATACATATTCAAATGAAGCTTCTATTCTGTACATATGTTCTGCATGTAGTTCACACATTTTGCACACATCCAAGCATTAACAAGAGGCAATGGAATTCCCACACCCCAGCTCTCATGTCTGGCATGTTATGTGCTGTAATGGTGGCCTCTGTTATGAGGCAAACTTTTTGCCACTTGTTTGGACTGCTAGGTACAAAAACGTCTCAATGTGGCTATGTGTGTACCACATGTCAGGTTTTACTATAATTTTGGGCAGGAGTATCCTCAAACCCTATTTTGAGGGACAGATGTAAACTTTTGCACTGAGAGTTTTCTAATAATCAACTTGTTTTGTTCAAATGTCAACTTTCTGGATGGCCTGAAAGTTCCTTTTGATCTGTTTATGCCATTTTATATTGCTCTTCCTCCAAGGACTTCAGGAGTATATACATGGTGCTGCCTCCTCCATTTTATTCTAAAAATAACTTTGTGAGATAGGTTGAGCTGGGAGACAGTGACTGGACCAAAGTCACTGAGGAATTTCCCAGGGACGTTGGGGGATCTAAAATCAAGATGCCACATCCCCAATCCAATATTCTAACCTCTACAGCACATCTCAGTGACTCTCACACTAGCTCTGAATCTCTTATTTTGAAGATGTAGTGTCTTAATGTTCAGTTTTCAGATTGTTTAAGGAATGTCATATTCCATACATTTGCTTATTGTGAAGTACTTATTGATCAGCCAGGTTAATGAATCAGTGAGCCAAAGCATGTGTGTGTGTGTGTGTGTGAATAGTTAAACACTTTGGCTTCTGCCTTCAACCATTAAATGAAAATGTAAGATTTTAAAACAGACACTGAGCATTAGGATTGTCAACTCTGGGTTGAGAAATTCCAGGATATGTGGCATAGGCGTAATCTGCGGGGGGGTGGGAGGGCTTCAGCCCCGCCGAAATTCCCAGGAAGGGGCTCAGCCTCCCCCGGGGGCAGGGGTCTTTTGGCGCCGGAGTAAAGCCCGCTCCTGCTCCTCCAGGCCAGCCCCGCCCCGCCTGTGGGCCCAAAGTTCCCGCCGCTGCGCCGCTACGCCTGAGCGGTTTTACGCGGTGCTGAAACGTGATCGTTTACCGGGGCAGAAGCAGGACTTGGCAGCGGGTGAATTTGGCTTGCATGGAGGGCGGGGGCTGGGTTTCTCCCCTTCTTTCCCTCCTTCCCTTTATTTTTGCAGAGTCCCTAAGCGTGGCGTGGCGGGAGGAGGGGGGGCTGGTGCCGGCGCCCACTTTCCCCGGCGCGTCTTCGCTGCTCCGCAGAGCGGGGCTCATCCTGCAGGCAGCTCCCCAAAGCGGCTCCTCACCTCAGCTTAAGTGCGCTCCGCTGCTTGCCAGCTCGCCCATGTCCTGGAGAGCCCCGCGGCCAGTCCGAGGAGGCGATGACCCACCGAGCGAGGGAGGGAAGGAGGGAGAGCGAGGCTGCCCGCCCCGGGGGAAGAGCGCCTAGGAGCGGTGCGGCTGTCTGGAAGGCTCCGGGAGGAACTTAGCTCAGGAAGGATGAGGCTCCAGAGCAAACTAATTTATGCAGGAGCCAAATCGCTCGCACACAACTTTAATGCCAGTAGCTCACAAAGTAGAATTTCTGCTCAAGACTCCACAGCTTAGAGGGAACATTGGAGAGAGTCTGTTTGCAAATAATAATGGGGGGG
>NW_015167546.1:156499-158325 GCF_001447785.1 Gekko japonicus
CGGTGTGTGTTGTGCCTCTGGCCCTGGCCCGGCCCCAGCCCCCCCCCCCGGGAAATTGGAAAGTCTACGCCCCTGATATGTGGAATTCAAGATGCGAGTTATCTAAAGTATTCAATACATCATTCACCATAAGCAATGGAGCTCCTGGCCTCCTGGTGATGCCGCTGGATACCGGGGGCTGTTTTGACACCCCGGAGGAGACCAGGGCAGCAACAGTCACCACAACGCAGCACGTCATGATGTGGGTGGGGGGCAGAGCCGGCCCTGTTAATCGGCCGGGCTCTCCTCCCGCCCAGACAGTTGGAACTCGTGTTCCTTAGCTGTAGCAGCTCTGAGCACATCAGGGAGCTTTCCAAGGACTTGCCTACCTTTCAGGTGATAGTGAGGCAGGACTGATCTAATTTAAAAAATAAAAAACAAACCAAAACCAAAACCAAGCGGTGGTGAGGTGGCGAAGTTCAGGAAAGGGGGCTGGAATGGCGAGGTGTGTTCAGTTTGAGCGGTGTCCACGGCCCTGAGGCAACCTGGGCATCGGGCCGCACCTGCGGTTGGGGCATTGGGGCCGCATCGGCAGCTTGATTTTTAAGGCTGGTGTTACCGAAACTGTTCTGTTTTGAGAATAGTTCCGGGTGAGATCGGGTAGGTCTTTGTATACAGAGATTTTAATCAGAACAAGCAAGCCCATCTCCAGGAATGAACAATACTCTAGGGTTATGAATGAATGTTTGTCTTTACTAAGCAATACTAAAGCACTCCAAATAGATGCATTTGATCAGTCTCCCAATATATCCTTAGTTTACAGAGTTTACAGAAAACAATAAGCATAGAGAATAACACATCAAAGCTATACAATGAGTGGGTTAAAAGGGGGGGAAACTCATACTCATCTGAGATCCAACGGAGAGAAGAAATTTCCTCTTTCCAAGAAAGGCAGCCAAGGAGAGGCGGGTGGCTCTGCAGACGCACCACGGGCTGGATAGGCCAGACCACGTGCGCGTTCCTGGAATCATGATTCCTGGGAATGAGAGCAACCAAGCAGGCAAAAAGCAAGAGCAAGAGATCCATGGCGCAAGAGAGAGAGCAATGGCTGCGTCTTCTCCTTTTAAAAGCTGCCTTTTCTGGGGGTTGTCCTAAGGGCCATAAAATCCTAGGTTTGTCCTCCTCTCCTAAGCTATAGGTTGGGGCAGGGGGTGATGTCCTAGAAGGGGCAAGGGGGCAGTATGCAGATTTTCCTATTCTACATCAAACGAGAGCCATGTAGTCACTTGTGGAATGCCGTTTCCATGGGTACCCTTTGAAGTAGATGTGCCTAGTCCTTTAGAGCAATAAAGTCAGTTTCCTTTGTGATGCCAAAGCCAGATAAGCGGATGGGTTACGGTGGTTCCCACAGGTCAGTAATGGTGGGAAAGCAGTCGTTCTCCAAGGTGTCCCAAACAAAGGGTAATGGCGCTGGTCTTCTCTGTCCTGAGGCATGCTGGGAAATTCCAGGGAGGCACGTGATCTGCAGCTGGTAGCACCAGCCTTGCCCATCCATGGGCGAGTATGAGATGCAAAGCAGACCATACAATTGCAGCAGCAAGCACAGCATTTATCCCTGTGTCCCAAATGCATAAATACACAGACCTGAGACCAACACAGCATTAGCACCATATAGAAATACAAACATAGGCTCATATCGTAACAGGGCTGCCCTCTGGATGGCCATACGGACCATCTAGTCCAACCCCCTGCTCAATTCAGGACCATCCAAGAGCATCCCTGACAAGTGTTTGTCCAGCCCACTCTTGGGCCTGTCATTCCAGTTCCAGAACACTCCTGCTACACCC
>NW_015167546.1:158801-158925 GCF_001447785.1 Gekko japonicus
GGCCCAGAGACCCTAATGGAAAATCCATTCTGCATTTTTATTGCAACCCTCCTTGTACTGTAATGTATTTTAATGGAGCCTATGCAAGTTGAAGGAATAAAATCGAAGGAATAAGTCAATTGGC
>NW_015167546.1:163345-203618 GCF_001447785.1 Gekko japonicus
ACGTTAGCAATCTCTGCTGACCAGAGCTCATCCCAGCAAGGCGGGGGGGGGGAAGGAGTTAACCCTTCAGCCTCCCTCTCGCCTTGGCAGAATCCCGTCTGGAGAGCTGGCCCTCTCTGCGCACAGAGGGGGGGGGAATTGTAATGGGTCTGGGGACAGCCAAAGCTGATTTTAGGGTGGTCATGCATTGTACAGCCAGCTGCTTCTGGCTTCCCAAGATGCATGCAAGGGGTTTCTGTCGTGGGCACTCATCTCAATGGGAAAATAACTCCTCCTCTCTCAGGAGAGTCCATTTTCGCCAGACTTGAGCGTGCTCTCAGCAGAATGGGTGAACGGAAAAAGGGGGGGTCCGTCCTCCCACAGGCTCGGGGCTGTCAAGGCAGGAGCTGCCTGGGGAACGGTTTAAGGTGGTCTATCTCAGCAGAATGGGTGAACGGAAAAAGGGGGGGTCCGTCCTCCCACAGGCTCGGGGCTGTCAAGGCAGGAGCTGCCTGGGGAACGGTTTAAGGTGGTCTGGCTTCTAAGGAAGCCAGGTCCACATTCAGCTATGAGCACCAGCGCCAGCAGGGGAAATCTCTCTCTCTCCATGGGAGAGGGGTCTTATCCACGCTGAAACGCCTGCTCCCAGCGGAATGTGCAAAGGAAGAAAAAGGGGGGGGAGTCTCAAGACGCTTGAAAGAGGGAGCAAACTTGCTAACCTCCTTCAACAAGCTCCCGGGAACGAGAGAAAAGGGTTCTTTTACAATTTGTGAGCAAGATATCAGGAGCGAGATTGCTCTGTGGCTCTTTTGTTATGGGTTTTTGAGCAACCAACTTAGGTGGTCTCAGGCGACACCTCGGAATCTTCAAAGAGAAAGAAGACCAACCTCTGCTCCAGGTCCGACTAGAACCTCTTTGCTCCTATAGCCAGGTTACGGGAGACCTGAGAACCACAATGGGACTCTGTGGACAGCCACGCTGGGCTTGTCCATTCTCCTTTGCGGAGAGGAAAGAGCTACTTCCGTCCCATGATTAACCAAGAATAATGCAACAACAACAACAGCAGCAAAACATAATAACATCAGCAGTAATATCAATAACAACAATAGCAATATCAATAATAACAATAACAGCAACATTTCGCTGGCTTTTGAGGAGAAGGCAGACCGTCTCCAGGATTAACCAGAACCTGGACACTTGGTCCAACAATAATGGAGGGTGTTGGAATTCCGGGGGGATCAGTCCCGTTTTCCCTTGGCAGACCCAACTGCGCCAGATAATGAGGAGGGGCTTTGTGATTTCCGTGACCGGGGAGCCTGAAACTACAGCCGGCACTTTGGGAAACACTTTGCAAGCCTCCTTTGTTCCTATAGCCAGGTTACGGGCGACCTGATAACCACGATGGGACTTTTTGGACAGCCACGCTGGGCTTGTCACAGGCAAGTCTCTGAACCTCGGTAAGGATTTTTGGGGTTGAAGGACGCCGCCCTTTCCCCAGGTTTACCCAAAGAACCATGGACAATGTACCCTCCTCCAGCGGCAACCTGCGCTTTGCGCACAGCCCCAGATTGCGGCTACACCACCCGTTTAGACCTCTGGCAAACAGGCGTACAGAGATCAAGGTCTGACCTTAGGGTATTTCAACCCTAGGTAGCCTAGTGTTTATACTCTCTTTGGAGTTTTTGATGAGTGTCTGGGAATCTGGGGTGAACAATCCCGTTCCCTCTGGCAGACTCATCCACGCCAGTTGGGGAGGGGGGTTGTAGGTTTTGGGAGAGGCAGAACTCAGCGAGTCGCCTTCCCTGCCTGGGTGACCCACGGAAAACCAGGTGTGAGAGATTCAGGAGATGACAGAATGCCTGGGCCTTCTGGCACACCTTTTGGGGCGAGAAATCCCTCTGACTCGCTTTTGGGAAAGGGCTTCAGATGCAAAATGCCTTCTGGCTTTGCAGAGAAATGCAGGGATCATTTTAAAGGGGAAGGTGGGGGCTTGTATATATGCCTGTGTGTGTGCGTTCTGCTTGTGTAGGCTGCTAGGCGTTCCCAGCAGTCTCCCTGCAAAACACGCACACATTTTTCCCACCCAGCTGGGGCGGAGCTGGGTTGCTCCAGGGGTAGAGGGAAAAGAAACAGAAAATCTCCATCCCTCACACAGAGTGCCCTCTGTGGGCTGAAGTTGCAGGAAAGAAAAAAAAACTTGTACACATTCCCTCACTGGGGTGCTTGTAATGATTCGTTTCTCCACGTCCTGGAGCGACAGAAACAGCTTTTCGCTGAGCTGATTCTGGCCCATCCAGGGACCTACCTCAGAGGGGCGGCACCAAATTCTGTTATCGAAACTGTTCTGTTTTGAGAATAGTTCCGGGTGAGATCGGGTAGGTCAATATATACAGAGATTTTAATCAGAACAAGCAAGCCCATCTCTAGGAATGAACAACACGCTAGCATTCTGAATGAATGGTTGTCTTTACTAAGCAATACTAAAGCACGCCAAATAGATGCATTTGATCAGTCTCACAATATATCCTTAGTTTACACAGTTTATAGAAAGCAATAAGCATAGAGGATAACATATCAAAGCTATACAATGAGTGGGTTAAAAGGGGGGGAAAACTCATACTCATCTGGTATCCAATGAAAAGGAGAAATTTCCTCTTTCCAAGAAAGGCAGCCAAGGAGAGGCAGGTGGCTCTGCAGATGCCCGGCCTGGATAAGCCAGACCACGTGCGCGTTCCTGGAATCATGATTCCCGGGAACGAGAGCAACCAAGCAGGCAAAAAGCAAGAGCAGGAGATCCATGGCGCAAGAGAGAGAGCAATGGCTGCGTCTTCTCCTTTTAAAGCTGCCTTTTCCTGGGCTGTCCTAAGGGCCATAAAACCCTAGGTTTGTCCTCCTCTCCTAAACTATAGGTTGGGGCAGGGGATGACGTCCTAGAAGGGGCAAGGGGGCAGTATGCAGATTTTCCTATTCTACATCAAACGAGAGCCATGTGGTCACTTGTGGAATGCCGTTTCCATGGGTACCCTTTGAAGTAGATGTGCCTAGTCCTTTAGAGCAATAAAGTCAGTTTCCTTTGTGATGCCAAAGCCAGATAAGCGGATGGGTTACGGTGGTTCCCACAGGTCAGTAATGGTGGGAAAGCAGTCGTTCTCCAAGGTGTCCCAAACAAAGGGTAATGGCGCTGGTCTTCTCTGTCCTGAGGCATGCTGGGAAATTCCAGGGAGGCACGTGATCTGCAGCTGGTAGCACCAGCCTTGCCCATCCATGGGCGAGTATGAGATGCAAAGCAGACCATACAATCGCAGCAGCAAGCACAGCATTTATCCCTGTGTCCCAAATGCATAAATACACAGACCTGAGATAGACACAGCATTAGCACCATACAGAAAATGCAGTTACAAGCACCCATGGTAACACTGGCCTCCTTCCAGGGCCTGATTTACGTGGCTGCACCACAGCCGGATCTTTGAGCTGCTTCGGAGCTGCAGCTCTCAGGGCATTTAAGATATATTTTTTAAAAGAATAGAATAGAATAAAGAAGGATCCTTGCCTTGTTTGGGCCCTGGGTGGTGGGTGGCTGCAGTTTGTAAGGCTGCTGGGCCACCCCCCTCCCCACCCTTCCCCTTTTCTTTCCCCCACCAAATATTGTCTCCCCCCCCCACAGCTCTGTGCAGGAGCTTTTAGAGCAATGTTTTATCTGTTTTTAGGATGATTTAAATTTGTGGGTGTTTTATTCTGTTGTAAGCCACCCTGAGCCGGCCTTGGCTGGGAGGGCGGGGTATAAGTCTAAATAAATAAATAAAATAAATAAGTCCAGCCTGGCTTAAGGAGCAGGGTTGTTATGAGACTATTTTGCTACCAGACACCCCCCCCCCGACAGCCATAGTCCCATTTGGATAGGCATTGTTGGCCTGGTGATTCAGACACCTTGCCCCAATGACCTGGTATTCATATAAATGGTTTTGGCAGCTAGGGTTGTCTCAGGCTGGGCTAGAGTAGGCCTAATAGCCATTTGGGAGCAAAGGTAATTAAGAAAAAAATCAAACAGCCATCAGAAGCATCAGTCTGGCCGATCAGCTAGGGGGTGCTATTTGGCAACCAGGCCCTGCAGTGACTGCTAAGAACAAACGGGGGCATGTGAGCTTGAAGGCCTCCATCTGCATTGTTGGTAGCCATTTTTGGTGAGGGCATCTAGTGGCAGCCATTTTGGGTGGGCCATTGTAGGGTGGTCATTTTGAGTGTGGCCTTATAGGTCAGCCATCTTAGAGGATACCTTCCAGGCAGTCATTTTGAGAAGGGCTCTACAGCGGCCATTTTGAAATGCTTTGCTGGGCAGCCATTTCAAGTGACTGCCAGAGTGCATACCTTTGAGGCCTATATGTGAATGTGACTCAGCTCCTGAAGGGGTCGCTTTTAGGTGGGGCAACTAAGGTTGCATAGCAAACTAGGGGTCAAAAAGCACCACGTTCCATGCAATTTCATTTTAATAATGGCTCCTAAGAAAGGCCAGGGTGCTCCTAAGGGCAAACAGCCGGCCCCTAAGAAGCCTACTCAGAAGCCTCCACAGCGGCCTGTTCTTTCAGACTACTTTGATGAGGATGAGCAGGACCCTGTCAATGCAGCCATCCTTGAGAAGCTAGTGGCCCTTGATAGTCGATGGGGTGAGCATGCTCTTTCACGTGACATGTCTAAATCCTTTCCTAAACAATCCTTTCAGGCTCAGGTGTTGTCATGCTTAGCTTTTTTCAAGGATAGATGGGGCAAAGTGGCATCAACATTGGGTCAACTGGTCCAGAGGCAGCGTGCGGATGACAAGCAGGAGAGCCAGAGTGCAGAGGAGCTCCAGGTGGAGCTTTACAAAGGACCTCCAAGGAGGGAAGGTAAGGTAGAGAACACCGGGCAAGGAAGGTCATATTGGCCATGGGGCCCCGGCGCCCAAGGTGGCAAGCAGTACAAGGTAGTGTTGGGCACACAATGCCATGCGGATGGTCACCCTATACAGGCTGGGGAGGTATGGCCCAACCGCCTCCTCAAGGTGTTTGGCCTGGATGGGGCTACCCAAACTCAGGTGCTGGTTTTTCAAATCTTGGGGGTTCTGCACATGACTTGGTGTCAGCAGGTGCCATTCCATTTGGGGACCTGACTTTGCCACTGGGAGATCATTTCTCCACGGCCACCAGAGATAAAATTCTTAAGGGAGAATTTGTCGATGTCTTCACATTAATATACAAAGAACTGGAGAAGAAAGATAAGAAGGATCTAGATGAACGGGAGAAGGAATGCCTGATGAGGTGCAGGGTGGACAGGACCTGGGCAAACTGGTTCCCAGGATTTTTAATCTATACAGCAGTGATAGTAAGAAAATTCTGACATAAGCAAAGCAAAGTCCAACATAATCATATCCTTGATGAGCACACCGGTTTTTGCACTCATTTCAGCAATCTCCCTAATGAGTAGTCTTATAAAGTTGGAAGGTGTCAACCTCTAGATTCAGCTTAGTTTCTTTTAAAAAACAGTATAGCTTCTTATTTTCTTCTTAGTTAAATTATCCTGTAAAAAGCATAGTTATGAAGAGTGGAAAAAGACATGAAGCTGAATGGACTAGTTTTGTTATCATTTTTAACTAGAATAATTTTAAACTTACTTTCAGATCCATTGCAAGTACTTGAATAGGAGCAAGCCAATTACTAAATTTCTAGTCGTAGTAGCCAGATGCTGTAAACACTGGATTGGATCTCTTGCAAAATTTCCTCCTGTGCTAGAGCTCTTGTGCAAGAGAAGAATAAGAAGAAGAGATTGGATTTATACCCTGCCCTTCACTACCCAAAGGTGTCTCACAGTGGCTTACAAATGCCTTTCCCTTCCCCTCCCCACAACAGACACCCTGTGAGGTAGGTGGGGCTGAGAGAGCTCTGACAGAAACTGCTGTTTTTCAAGAACAGCTCTTATCAGAACTACGGCTTGCCCAGTAAAAGCAAGTAAAAGACCTGGTAGCTACTTGCATGAATTCATATTTATTGTATCCCCACTTGCATTTCTGCTTTTGCAAGATCTTGTGCAACTAATTTCTGGGTGCCAGTTTGATGTAGTGGTTAGGAGAACGGACTCTAATCTGGGAGAACCAGGCAGTTGACAAGTGGCTATTCCTCCGGGGCACACAAAGCAGTAAACGGTCCCCATGGTGACCAGATGCTGGGCAGCTGGAGACACAGAGGCCAGGCCTCAGAACTTGGAAGGATAGCTGGGAGTCCTGACCCTCTCAGTACACAATTCCTAACAAAGGTCAGGTGGTGGCAGTGGTTACCCAAGAGAGAAAGAAAAGCCTCTCCAGGTGTTGTGAAAACCTTGGAGGGCAAGGTGGAAAAAGAGCATGCAGACCAAAGCAGGCCTGTTCTGCCTCAATTGAATTCAATAATGCCATATTTTAGGCAAAGACCAAAGAGAACCTGGACACTCTGCCCACTTTTTGGCCTTTTGCCTGTAATTCAAGCTGCTGTTTGCTTTGTGTAGCAGAGCACAGCTTGACCTAAGCCCACCTGATCAGATCATCAGTATGCTTTGCCAATCGTTCTTTGTCTCGTGTCGTTTAGGCCTCTTCTTGCTCTGAGTCTGCTCTGTTCACCTCCACTAACCATTTGTAACCAACTGCAGTCTGTCTACATAATGCATATGCATTCATGATGAGCTCCTGCTGCCAGAGCCACACCGTGAGCTTCCTAATTTCATGCCAAGGCACCTTTACAGCAGAGTTTTTGCAGCAGCTACTTCTCATTGTTTGTTCACTTCCATAGCTGGCTAAAATGTTCTTTGAATAGGACAAGAGAGTGCCTTTTCAAAAAAGAGACTACTGGAGACACTTAGACAATGGTACTTGAGTATATTATGCTCCTTGCCTTTGTAGGAGGCTAAACATGGAAATGTGTTCCGGAAAAGGCATAGATCATGATTTCCTTTCCTTTCCTTTTCTGTCCCAACACAAAATTACTAAATGATTTTTTCATAATTCATGGCATTCAGCTTTTTAGTAGAACAAAGCCTTGGAGTGAGAAATAAAAAGACACTACAGAATTAGTGGGTGCAATAACATCTCCCCTTCTGTTTTGGACCCTGAAACTGTGTCTTGTGACTTGACCTACCTTTTCATCTATTATGCTATTTCATCCAAAATAACATGTATCCGCCCTCCCAGGAAAAAAAAAATGAAGTTATTGGTCATGATTGTTAAGGGTCACACATTGTATTTAGCCCATCTGATTGGGCTTGGACCAGCAAATAAAATCTCTTTGCAAAAGCAATCCAAGTATCTCGGTGGTATCTGCTTAAACCTTACAGCAGAACAAGAACCATTCACTGGACATGCTTATTCTGACATTAAAATGTTTAGGTCCAAGATAGCCATGCTTAAGTAATTACTTTACAGAATGTGAGCACGTATATACAGTTTAAGTATTAGGGGATTTTAGTTAAAAAGAAAAGAGATAGTGAAAATATCTCAGTAGTCACCATGCTCTATCACCCCCCCAAGATTACCACACATCAAATTAAAGTTAAAAAACCACAAGGATGGCATGTATCCATCTCATCTAGTGTTCCCTCTAAGCTGAGTTACTGTGAGGTAGCTCACAGTTTTTTAGCCTCCAGCTTACACATTTTTGTCTTAGCTCAGGAAGGCTGGCTCCAGAGCAAACTAATTTATGCAGCAGCCAAATTACTCACTCACAACTTTAATGCCAGTAGCTCACAAAGCAGAATTTTTGCTCACAAGACTCTACAGCTTAGAGGGAGCATTGACATCCAAGTATTTTGCTAAGCTTTTTGGCTCTCCATGCTATTTGACTCTATTAACCCTAAGGAAAAATAAAAATCATATACAGATCTAAAGTCTGATTCACCCCATATCCAGTAATATGTTCTCCATCACAAGGAAATTAAAGTCGAATCAAAGTCAGTATGTTATAAGGATTAAAGTTTATAACCAGTGGCTAGTATAAGAATATCATTATCAATTCCTGTATTTACAAACATGATTATTTATTTATTTATTTGATTTCTATCCCGCCCTCCCAAAGGCTCAGGGTGGCTCACATGCGGCAAAGCTGTGATATAAAACACAATAAAACATATAATAAAATACAACATTTAAACCACGGTAATATCACAGATGGTTTTATTCTCCTTAAATATATTCTATGTAATATTTCAAACTGAACATTGCTTTAATTCTTGAAACCATCTTTCCATTTGCTGCAAAATTAAACAACTAAAAGAATGACAAAGACAACCAAAATTAATTAAAAAATATTACCAAAAAATAACCCAGAAAAGAGAAAACAGCCCTCAAAGTACTTTCACTTAATTTACCCATTTAACCACAGCCTGCATCAAAACAAAACATACATATTTGGCCTGAGATAAGAAAAGGCTTCATTAATGACCTTATCCATCTGGGCTACCTTCTTCTATGTAAATCATGTAATATTTGGATTATGGGTTATGTAATAATTTTATGCTTTATTTATTTAAAATAGGAATAATGCCTCCTAAAAGAAGAATATGTAGTTGCAAAAAATGCATCTTAATATTCACTTGCTAAAAAGCATCAAAATATATATTTTGGAAACCAGTAGCTGAAACAACATGCTTATATCAAAGTAAAAATGCTATTTAATATCAGCTAAAAACCATTTCCCAGTCTTTTTTCCGTCTTCCTTTCTATAAAAATGAAGGCCTTAGCCACATGATGTATGTGTATTTTTTTCAATCTCTCAGTTGCTGTATATCAATATGATTATTAAAATTATGGTACTTATTTGTGGAAAGATGCTTTGATTACATGAGCATACAAACACAAAGCTCCCTGACTCTGAGGTTAGCCATGGATCCACCTTTAGTGTCCATGAACAAAAGAAGCAATACATGTAACCAGGGGTCATTTCGTAGAAAAAGAGCTAGGGGAACTCATTAGCATAACTCTTTAGCATATGCCACACCCCCTGACATCAGGGGCTCGGCGGTGGACCTGCAAGGCCAGTGGGAGTGCGAGGAAGCCCCGCCAAGGCCCTCCCTGGCCCCAGGCAGGCAGGGGTGGGGAGAGGCGGGGAGGAAGCAAGTTACCCTCCCTCTTCTCCTGCCTCCTCCTGGCTGAATGAGGGCTGGAAGCGGGGCGGCTGGAAGCAGGGGGCAGGGCTTCGTCATGTGCCCCGCCCCCTGCACCTCACCCGGAAAAACTGTGTTCCCCCACGTTCCCCCCCAAAATGACCTTTGCATGTAACTCCATCAAAACAAAGGCTGCTTCTCCACTGCTTGATAGAGACTGGCCCGTTAACTGCCTGCTACCTGATGAGCAGCTGGCATGCAGCCTTGAGTCAGGGGTGGGGAAACAAGATGAGCTGCAGCTGCGATGTGGGGGTTGGCAAAAAATTCCCACAGGAATTTCTCAGATCCCATGGGAGTTCCAGAGGGGCGGAGACTCCAAAGGGCTGGCTGCAGGATAAGCCAGTCCCTTCATAAGGTCACAGAAGACAAACTGGCTCTTGCTCCTGAGTTTGAGAGGAGCAGGGTCAGGAAAGAGATGAAGAGCCAGGGTGACAGAAACCTCCTTCCCTCTTAGTCTGAGACCTGTGGGAGGATATGCAAGGTCCCTCTGCTGGCACAGGTCTGCCAGACTTGAGGTTGATTGGATGGGAGAGCACCAAGGATGGCTCTGCAGAAGAAGGCAAGAGCATACAACCTATACTTCTCACTTGCATTGAAACCCCCTTGCTGGGGTTGCCACAAGTCGGTTGTGACTTGACAGCACTTACATAAGCATACAAGCAGAGCAGATAAAACAAAAACAACGACAACTGAACAAAAACCTTATTCAAGCCCATCTGAGAAGAGTCCAAAATGCTCTCTTTTTTTGCCCTAATCCACACAGCTTTATGAAAGGAAGGGGTAAGGTTTAACCAGCAAATGGCTGGCTCCACCATGAGACAAGGCTGTTAAAAGCAATCACACAACCTTCACTGCTTGTTCCGAAACCAGCCCAGGAACAGGGCTGTCCCATTGCTGGCATTCTCTATTTTAAAAAACAAAATGCATGTTGTTAGCGAGTCTTGAAAAAGAGTGAGATCCTACATTCTCTAACATCTCTTTCCTGCAGTGAGTTTCAGTTAGGTGGTCCTCCACACCTACATTCAGTCTTGTTGATTTTAGCATTAGGTACATCTTGTTAATTCTGCAATGTGACAATATAGGTAAAAGTGTTTCACTGGAAAATTCAGGCAGCTGCGTAGTGATCAGACTGCTTGAGCCTCTGCCAGTTCCACCCTGCAACTAAAGGGAACAAACAACAAGCAGAAAATACTGACAGGTCATGTATTTACTATCTCCTACTGAGTGCACGCAAACACAGAAGAAGTAAGAAGAAAGGATACTACATAGAGAGCCCTTGTTAGCACCTCTTGTGAGTTCTAAGCAAAGGAAAGATGAATGTGAGCCATCCTGCAAGGTACCATAGGCAACAGCCCAAAACATCAAAGATTGCTGAGAGAACTAACAAAGTCAGCATGGATGCTTGACGTGCAGCCATCGCCAAAGGGAGACAATCAACAATAACTCTGTTTCCTTGACTAAACCAGCTTTTTAAGCGAGAACAGCATATGAATGGAAAACTCTCCAAAAGCACCTGATAAGAAATGACAGCAAGGAAATAAAATAAGAATGTGGAACTCTCATTTCAATAGGCACATTTTATACCTAGATTAGTAAATTAGCCTGTAATTACCCAGCAGTTTAGAGATAATGTGAAAGCATGGTTTATTTTAACTACATCGTTCGTTAGTGAAAATGGGAATCAGCTTGCAGATGAGCTGTCGAATCCTGTTTTTTCTCAATAAATGTTGGTTTCATCGTTTTTACTCTGACCGGGCGACGCAGTAGTTAGGGAGGTTACAAGCATATTGCTGTAGAGCAAGCCAGGATGAAGTTGGGGTGTCTGCATTCATACATTCTGGGAAATCATATTTAAGAGTCACTGTGTTTCATAAATGAGCTTCATGCCAGATCTTGGTTTAACAGATCCTAAAGGAACATAGTTGATGTACTGGCCTACATTCAGACAATCACACTAAACATAGTTGGTGTAATTAAACATCTCCCCCCACACTGTCTCTGAATAAGAACATAAGAACATAAGAACATAAGAGACGCCAATGTTGGATCAGGCCAAAGGCCCATCCAGTCCAACACTCTGTGTCACACAGTGGCCAGAAATACCAGTGCCATCAGGAGGTCCAGCAGTGGGGCCAGGACATTAGAAGCCCTCCCACTGTTGACCCCCCCAAGCACCAAGAAGACAGAGCATCACTTGCCCCAGAGCCCCTAGCTATACCTTGTGGCTAATAGCCACTGATGGACCTCTGCTCCATATGCTTATCTAATTCCCTTTTGAAGCCATCCATGCTTGTAGCACCCACCACTTCCTGTGGCAGTGAATTCCAAGTGTTAATCACTCTTTGGGTGAAGAAGGACGTCCTTTTTATCATTCGAGTTGCCCTTTTCTGCACTTTTTCCAAAGCTATAATATCCTTTTTAAGGTGTGGTGCCCAGAACTGCACACAGTATTCCAAATGAGGTCTCACCATTGATTTATATAGGGGCATTATTATATTGGCTGATCTGTTTTCAATACCCTTCCTAATAATCCCCAGCATAGCATTGGCCTTCTTTATTGCAGTCACACACTGTCTCGACATTTTCAGTGAGTTATCCACTACAACTCCAAGATCTCTCTCTTGCTCAGTCTCTGCCAGTTCAGACCCCATCAATGTGTATTTATATTTAGGATTTTTGGCTCCAATGTGCATCACCTTGCACTTGGCCACATTGAACCCCATTTGCCATGTTGACGCCCACTCGCCCATCCTTGACAGATCCCCTTGGAGTGCCTCACAATCCTCACTGGTTTTCACCACCCTGAACAACTTTGTATCATCCGCAAATTTAGCCACTTCACTGCTTACTCCCATCTCCAAATCATTAATGAACAAGTTAAAAAGCAGTGGACCAAGTACTGATCCCTGCGGTACCCCACTGCTTACCACCCTCCACTGAGAAAATTGCCCACCTACACTCACTCTCTGTTTTCTATGAACTAGCCAGTTTTTGATCCATAAAAGGACTTGTCCTTCTATCCCATGATTTTTGAGCTTACTTAGGAGCCTTTGATGAGGAACTTTATCAAAAGCTTTCTGGAAGTCAAGGTAAATAATATCTATTGGATCCCCCTTGTCCACATGTTTGTTCACCCCCTCAAAGAACACTAACAGGTTAGTGAGACAAGATCTTCCCTTACAGAAACCGTGCTGAGTCTGCCTCAATAGGTTTTGTTCATCTATGTGCCTACTAATTCTTTCCTTAATAATGGTTTCCACCAATTTACCCGGTATCGACGTCAGACTGACTGGCCTGTAATTTCCCGGATCTCCTCTGGAACCCTTTTTAAAGATGGGAGTGACATTAGCTACCTTCCAATCCTCAGGAATGGAGGCAGATTTTAAGGAAAGATTACATATCTTTGTCAGGAGATCTACAAGTTCACATTTGAGTTCTTTCAGAACTCTCGGATGTATGCCATCTGGGCCTGGTGATTTTTCAGTTTTTAAGTTGTCTATCAGTTTTAGGACCTCCTCTCTCGTCACCTCAATCTGACTCAGGTCTTTCAACACCCCTCCTGAAATCAGTGGTTCTGGAGTGGGCAAGCACTTCTCATCTTCCACAGTGAAGACGGAGGCAAAAAATGCATTTAGCTTCTCAGCCATTTCCCTATCATCCTTCAATACTCCTTTTACCCCTTGGTCGTCCAAGGGCCCCACTGCCTCCCTGGCTGGTTTCCTGTTTCTAATGTATTTGAAGAAAGTTTTATTGTTGGTTTTTACGTTTTTTGCTATATGCTCCTCATATTCCCTTTTTGCCTGCCTGACCTCAGACTTGCATTTTATTTGCCATAGCCTGTGTTCCGTTTTATCAGCCTCACTGTGACTAGCTTTCCACTGCTTAAAGGAATTCTTTTTACTTTTTACAGCCTCCATTACTCTGTTTGTTAACCATGCAGGCTTTTTCCTATACCTGTTTGTGCCTTTCCTAACCTGCGGAATATATATTTTTTGAGCTTCTAGGATCGTAGTTTTAAATAGATCCCAAGCTTCCCCAATTGTTTTGACCCTTTCTACTTTTCCTTTCAGTTTCCTCCCCACGTGTCCCCTCATATCAGAGAAATTACCCCTTTTAAAGTTAAAAATGGTTGTGTGAGTCTTTTTGGCCAATTCTCTATTTGTACAAATGATGAACTCAACAACATTATGATCACTGTTTCCAAGCGGTGCAATCACTTTTACATCTCTCACCAGGTCTTGAGTGTTACTTAGGACCAAATCAAGGATCGCCTCTCCCCTGGTAGGTTCCGTGACCATCTGCTCCATAGCACAGTCATTTAGAGTGTCTAGAAACTCAATCTCTTTTTCCCGGCTAGAACACATATTGACCCAATCAATGTGTGGGTAGTTAAAATCACCTATTATTACACAGTGTTTTTGTCTAGTTGCTATCTTTAAGGCATTCATCATTTTATAATCCTCCTCTATCTTTTGATCTGGTGGGCGATAACAAACTCCCAGTGTTAAGTTTCCTTTTGGCCCCCCTATTTCAACCCATAGAACTTCCAGAAGCGAATCCAATTCACTTAGCCTCTCAATCTTTCTAGACTTTATACCCTCTCTGACATACAGAGCTACCCCACCTCCAACCCTTCCCCCCCTATCCTTCCGATATAATATATAACCGGGAATCACTGTGTCCCACTGATTTTCCTCATCCCACCAAGTTTCAGAAATACCCACAATGTCTATTTTTCCCTCCCTCACCAAGCACTCCAACTCCCCGATTTTACCTCGGACACTTCTAGCATTTGTATAGAAACAGCTGTAATTTCCCTTACAAGTTAAGCCTGCATCCTTCCTCTTGCTATCTCGAGTCGTTGTCCGGCAGTCCATGTCACCAGCCATGGCCTCTGTGGACAATTTCAATCCACCTCCCTGTAGAAAAGCAACAGGTACCCCCTCATCTCTCTGAGATGAGCCAACCCGAACCAGAGACTTTTCATCTCCTGTCGGCTTTCCCCCAATATTTAGTTTAAAAGCTGCTCTGCCACCTTTTTGATTTTAAGTGCCAGCAGCCTGGTTCCTTCTTGGGACAAGTGGAGACCGTCTCGCCTGTACAGCTCCCTCTTGTTCCAAAAAGTATCCCAGTGCCTAACAAACCTGAACCCTTCCCCCCTACACCATCGTCTCATCCACGCATTGAGACTCCTGATCTCTGCCTGTCTCTCCGGCCCTGCGCGTGGAACAGGTAACACTTCTGAGAAGGCTACCTTGGAGGTCCTGGACCTAAGTTTCCTGCCCAGCAGCCTAAATTTCTCCTCCAGGACCTCACGACTGCATTTCCCAGAGTGAGCCAGAGTGAATGAAAAAGTGAACAAAAGTTCTGGCTTTCCTACCTTTGGGAGGTTTTTGTGCCACACACACACAAACAGAAAGGTGTGTGTGTGTGTGTGTGGCAATTTAGCTGCTTGATGATGTGTCTTGTATATTCTTTTGAATCTATATACTAAAACCGAAGTGGCCCCCTCTGTGCGAATATCTAAATCCGCACTTGGGGGGTACTTGGGGGGCAGGGAGAGGTTTGTGCACACATGGAACAGTCCCCACGTGTGCACAAAAATCAGAAACCCTGAAAAAATATTGGGGGGATGTTTAAATCCCCCCGAAACTGGCAGAGCGCCCCCTGCGCATGCGCAGGGGACGCTCTGCAGCCGGTCTCCCGCTCCCACCATGGGGGGGGAGAGAGCAGCGAGGGCCTAGCGGCAAGCCACCGAGCCCTCACTTTGGACCCGGAATGGGGGTGGGGAAGAGCCGGGGGGAGCCGGGGGGGAAGAGCAGCAGCCAGCTTGGAGGGCTGCCCCTGCCTGTCTGCCGCCTCCCGTCTGGAGCTGTACCTTGCGTGGCCCGCGGCTTCGCTCCTCCTGGCCACCGGCGCCGGCTCCCCACCGCCAGGGGAACTCCAGCCCGCCCTTCATGCCCGACTTGCTCGCCCGGCGGCCTGGCCTGGCCCCTGACCCAGCTCGGACGGGGAGGCAGACGTCTTGAGCAGGCACGGGGGGGGGGAGGTGGAGTCTCTCCTCCATGGAAATGTTGTGCGGGGCTGGGATCCAAGCCGGGAAGTGCGGCGGCGGCGGCGGGGTTCAGTGGTGAGCACTCTTGCCCCCCCTTCCTTCAAGACCAAAGGCATAGAGTTTGGAGCAGAAGAACCTCTTACCACTGTATTCAAAATTGGGACAGAAGAAGTTTCTGCTTCAGGCTATTGGGCAGCAAAGGGTTACTGCAGGAGGCCAAGGCTCTTCCAGAGGCTTAGTTTGGTCTCGCCTGCAGAGGAATTTCTTCCTCTGCTCCTGAAAACATCTAAAGAACGACATCCAGAAGAGAGGCAGCCTGAGGTACTGGTGAGAGTATCATTAGGATCTGGGAGTCCCAGGTTCAAATCACATTCCAGTCTCTCTCAGCCTAAGCTACCTCACAGGGTTGTTGTGAGGATGACCACAAAGGAGCAGATGTTGTCAAATTGCTTTGGGTTCCGAAAGAGGAGGAAAAGGGGGTTAGAAATACCACAATGAATGTAGCTCAAGGACTGACACATTACACACATGCAAGCCGGTGGGGGGGAGGGAGAGACAACAGCGGCGACTTACTTACCTACTCCTGCTGCTTCCTCCACCCCCCCGCGAGTATCGCGGGTCCGCCCCTTGTAGTACTAGATTTTACAAGTCCCATCATTAGGACAAATTATATTTCAATTTCATTTGTTTTTTTGTTGTTGTTCAAATTTATACCCTACCATTCCTTTGACGAGCGAGGGTTAGGTTGCTGACATCAAAGTAAATACAATTTAATAAATAGTCTTAAAAGCAACAACAACAACAACAATAAAAGTATACCCCAGTTTAAAACCAACTATATAAATCCCCTACTGAACATGGCTGCATTCAACAACCAACAATGAAATGATCCATTGGAAACAAGAATCCCACAGCAAATGTAACAGCTAATTAAAAGCCTGTTGGAGAAAACCTGTCTTGCAAGCTCAGTGGAAGCTAACAAGGTCTCAAAGGGCACATGTATCCTCTGATAAAGCATTCCAACAGGACAGGGCCACCACAGAGAAGGTCCTTGACCTAGTAGAGGAGAAGTGAGCCATTTGAGGGCCAGACATCACATGTAATGAAGAACACAGGCAATGGGGGGGATCATAGTGGGAAAGGAAGTCCTTCGGGTATTATGACCATTTAGGGCATTAAAGTTTAAAACCAGCACCAGGAATTTGATCCAGAAACTAACTGACAACCAGTGCAGTTGTCTCAGTATTGGCCATATGTGCATAGACGAAGATGCACCATTCAAAAGCCTAGCAGTTGTATTCTGAATAATAAGAAGCTTCTGAAGGATCTTCAAGGGCAGGCCTGAATGGAGCAAATTGCAATCTCACAGTCATAAGAACATAAGACGAGCTTGCTGGATCAGACCGATAGTTCATGTAGTACAGCATTCTGTCTCACACAGTGGCCAACTAATTCCTGTGGACAGCCAACAGCAGGGCATAGAGGCCCTGATGTTGCCTCCTGGCTCTGAGATTCAGAGGTATAATGCCTTTGGATGTGGAAGTTCCCCTCAGTCACCATGGCTAGTAGCCATTGTTAGAGTTGTCATCCAAGAATTTCTTCAATCCCCTTTTAAAGCTGTTTATTCCTCTGGCTATTACTTTATCCTCTGGCAGTGAATTCCACATTCTAGTTACTCTCCGTGAAAAGTAGTATTTCCTTTTGTCCTGAATCTACTGCCCATCAGTTTCATTGGATGCCCTCGAGTTCCAGTATTTTGGGAGAGGGAGAAAAATATCTCTTTTTAAACTCTCTCCATCCCATGTAAAAATTTTATAAACCTCTATCATGTCTCCTCTTTAATCGTCTCTTCCCAGACTCTTCAGCCTTTTCTCATAGGGAAGGTGCTCCAAGCCCCTAATCATCTTGGTTGCCCTTCTCTACACTTTTTCAAGCTCTGCAATGTTCTTTTTGAGATACAGGGATCAGGAGGCAGCACCATAGATCTATACGGGGGCATTACGATATTGGCTGTTTTATGCTCATTCCCTTTCCTAATAATCCCTAACACAGAGTTTTACTTTTTCATTTCTGTAGCACACTGGGTTGACACTTTCATTGACCTATCCACTACGACCCCAAGATCTTTTTCCCTCTCAGCCTCAGCAAGTTCAGACCCCAGTAGCTTATACTTGAAGCTGGGATTTTTTTGTCCCAATATGCATCACTTTACACTTACCAACACTGAACTTCATTTGCCACATTGTCACCCACTCACCCAGTTTGTGGAGGTCATTTGGAGCTCTTCACAGTCAGCCTTGATTTTCACCATCCTGAATAATTTGTTGTCATTTGCAAACTTGATCACTACACTATTCACCCAGATCACTGATGAATAAATTAAATAGTACCGGTTCCAATATTGATCCTTGTGGGACCCCACTGCTTACTCCCCCACCCATTGTGAGACCTGTCCATTGATTCCTAGTCTTTGCTTCCTGTCGTTTTACCAGTTTTTAATCCATAAGAGATCCCATGACTGCTAAATTTACTCAATGTTTTTGGGCAGGTACCTTGTCAAAAGCCTTTTGAAAGTCCAGATATATAATGTCTACAAGGTCACCGTTGTCTACATGCTTGTTCACTTTCTCAAAGAACTCCCAAAAGATTGGTGAGGCAGGACTTCCCTTTGCAGAAGCCATTCTGATTTTCCCTCAGCAGGCTTTGTCCCTCTATGTGCCTAACAATTCTATCTTTGATTACAGTTTCTACTAATTTTCCTGGGATAGACATTAGGCTGGCTGGCTTGTAATTTCCTGGTTCCCCTCTGGATCTCTTTTTAAAAATTGGTGTCACATTTGCTACTCTCCAGTATTCTGGCACAGCAGCTGCATTTAGTGATAGGTTACATATATGGGTTAGTAGATTTCACATCTTATGTAAAAAGTTCCTTTAGAACTCTCAGGTGTATGCCATCAGGACCTAGAGACTTATCAGTTTTTAATTTGCTGAATTTTGCTGCCTGGCTGGTGGCGAGGCTGTGTTGTTGAGCTGCCACCCACCATCACCCCATGAAGGCTGTCGCCCTTGTTGGGGCCCCAGACCCATATGTTGGGCCATTGGCTTGGCACCACCTTTCCCTTTCCAGCAGCAGCTGTTGGGTTGGGTGTTGTGGCCTGCCATAGTTCCACCCCCGCGGGACCTGCTGGACAGGCCGGGTGGGCTGAACATTGGCCCGGTCAACATGAGCAACTCGGAAGACTGCGGAATTTCAATCAAGACAGCAGCTTCCTTGGAGTCCAGCATGATTCTATTCCATGCGGACTGGGAGATGGAGGGAAGAACACTGAACTGTCGGGTCCCCCGGACTCAGCTGGGTCTCAGAGTGGAGGGCGAAGAGGCAAGTGCTGAGTTTTCATGCCTTATCTGACACTGACAGCTTTGGCCGGCTTGGGATGGCCTATAGACTCTGGTCAAGGCTTATCTGTGTGAACAGCCTTGTACCAAGAAGTGTAGATCTACTGGTTGCCAAGCGACTGGCACAGAGTGGGGATTTCTACCATTGAGGAGCATGAGGGCTTTGGACTTTCCTCTCCCAGCTCATCACTCCATGATTTTGAGGTGGCTCTTATACTGGGTGAGGCAAGAGGGGATTTAATTCCTGTGGCTAATGTCGGGTGGTGTCTCTCCATTATGCCTGCTTGGGTTTTATATGAGGATTAGGATTGGTCAGTTATAATGGTTGGATGAAGATCATGTTTTCCCACCCTTTATTGGTCACTTAAAGTAGTTTTAATCTTGCTGAGAGGGAGGGTAGCAAGAAGGGAGGTTGGGGTGGATAAAGGGTTGTTTTTCTTCACTTTTAATTTGTAATTAGAGATTCAATTCATCTATTGTAACTGGTAATTTGGCTTGATTGAATGGATTGATTGGCCCATAATCCATCCATACATTGGGCCTCTGCCTGCCTGGTGCATGTGGGGGGCTTGAGAGATGGGTGACCTTAATAACAGGAGTGCCAGTACCAGGCTGGGGATCCTGGTAATAAAGAGCAGGGGGAAGTATGGTGGTGGGAGAAGGTCTTGGAATGGAAGGAAATGGGGATATGGGCAAGCTCAGTCTCCTTCCACCCTTCATCTCATCCCAAGACATGTAGGTGTGAGGGCTAGGAATTTTCACCCCCCCTTCAACACTGCTGTTGTGCAATGCCAGGTCCATCAATAATAAGACCTCAACGCTGCAAGATTATATCACAGCACAGGAAGTGGACCTGGCATTCTTGACCAAGACCTGTCACCTTAAAAGAACTATCCCCTCCACGTTTCACGGTCCTACATCAGTCTCGAACAGTGGGGTGGGGGGGGGTGGCAATACTTATCTGAGAGAGTTTTTCCTTCAGGGTACTCTCCACCCTAAGGATCACTGGCACTGATTTTGTAGGCCTTGTGTGGGACTCCGAGGTGAGCTTGGATGTCTTTCTAGTGTACCATCTGCCTAGTGCACTGGTGGACAGTCTCCCGAGCTTGCTTGAGGCGGAGGCTGGCTGAGCACTGGAGTTCCCAAGGTTTATTGTTCTTGGGGATTTCAATGTCCATGCTGATGTCACCTCATTGCAGCAGGTGGTGGACCTGGTGTCATCCATGGCAGCACTGGGGCTCACCCAGATTCTATTGGGGCCCACACATCAAGCAGGCCACATGCTGGATTTGATCTTCGGGGCGGGGGTAGATATTGATCTGATGGCCAAATTGTTGGTGCCATGGTCAGATCACTGTGCCCTGAAGGTCCGGCTGGATGTCCCCACCCACCCCTGTCTAGGCGGCGAGTGAATTTTTGTTCACTCGCAGAAACTAATGGATCCAATTGGATTCCAGAATGCTCTGCGGGATCCAATGCCCTCCGGCAATTCCCTAGATGAGCTGATAGAGAGCACTGGAATACCTGGCTCTCTGAAGCCATCAACAAAATTGCTCCCCGACGTCCTCTTCGCCTCCATCAAAAAACATCCCCTGGTACACTACTTGTGAAGTACAATAAACACGTCTAGTTAGCATGTCGTAGTCTCCATGAGCGAACTCAGTACTTTACAGTGGTGATAAGGATGGGATCCTGGTGAGCGAGCCTGACTCTTAACCCAGTACCACACCGAGCATCGATCCAGTGGAAGCTGGCATGCCCCGCATTGTTCCCGAGCAGCACCGCAACACACACAGCACTCCTGGACACCACTCCCTACTTTGCTAAAGTGTCATGGTGGCCCCTCCAGGATACCTTGAGGTCTTCGACCCCAAACTCCCTGAGTTCTGGGACTTATGGGTAGACCAGTTAACCTGCTATCTTGCCTAATACGAGGTCACAGATACCAGCAAGAAAAGGGCTCTCCTCCTAAATTCCTGTGGGGTGGCCACCATTCGGCTAGCAAAAAGCCTCCTGGCCCCCAAGTCACTCCTAGAAAATACGTACGAGGAGATTATTGTGGTTTTGACCAAGTGCTACATGCCCAAGCCCACAACTATGGCTAGGTGCATGGACTTCCAAGCGCACCTACAGGAGCTCAGCAAGATGGCCGCCACCTTCATGGCCGTGCTTCGCCAACACACAATGGATTGCGGGTTCACAAAGGTGGAGGAGAACATCTTGACCCAGTTCGTCTGGGAGATGACAAACTCCACTGCAAGCTGGTACGCACTGCTGACCTCAAAATTGAGATTCCCTACAGCTCGCCATTGCCTATGAAGCCTCCCACTGTAACCATCTGCCATCAGCGTCACACCTCGTGTCTCCCGATGCAGCGTCTGACAACTCAGATGCAGAGGACATCCAACTCGTCCACCCTTCCAGCCACAGGAAGCCTCCTGGGTCTGCCGGAGTGACCGGGCACCCCAACAAGTCCGCTGCCTGAGCACTGTGTGCCAGCTGTGGAGATGCCCATGAGCGCAGGTCATGCCGATTCCGTGACGTTACATGCCACATGTGCAGAAAGAAAGGACACCTAGCCCGCGTGTTCAGGTCCAAAGGAACTTGGACCCCAAGCACCATGCCGCAACCATGCCGCCGTGCCGTGGTACACTATGAGGCAACCAAGGGCACAGAGGAACTCTACCTTCTGACGAGCCAACCTTCACTCAGGTATTGCATCTCCCTAGCCAGAGGGCAGCCCCCAAAATACAGGTCCAGGTTCGGATAGAGGGGTCCCCCTGCTCCATGGAGTTACTCTGGGTCCGTGGCATCCATCATTTTGGTAGAAATGCTGAAAATACTTTGTCCGAAAGGGGGGCCCTGCCTGCGACCCTCACCCTTGAACCTGGTGGACTTTCAAAGGAACCAAGTCCCTATACGAGGCGTGGGGGCCTTCCGGGTACAGTACCGGGGGTTTGACAGATACCTGGATTTAATAGTAGGGATGTTACAAGGAGCCCCTGGTTTCCCTGCAACTTGACCCCAAGGTGGCACCCATCTGCATGCGGTTCCAACGCACCCCGTTTATGCTGCAGCCAAAAATTGACATGGAACTGGACCGCTTGGTGGCACAAGGGGTCCTGGAACTGGTCTCGCATGCGGCATGGGAGACCCCCATTGTAACCCCAGTGAAGCCCAACGGCGACGTCCACATCTGCACGGAATATAAATGCACCTTGAACAGGGCTCTACAGGACCATTCCTACCCGTTCCCAGTCGTGAGTCACGTTTTGGCCACTTTAGCAGGGGCCAAAATCTTCGGCAAGTTGGACCTCACACAAGCATACCAACAAACATACCAACAACACGGCCACAACCCAGACCATAGTCACTCATAGGGGGGCATTCAAGGTGAAGCATTTACAGTTCTGGGTGAGTGTGGCTCCAGGGCTCTTCCAGCATCTCATGGACTCTCTTTTAAAAGGGATCCCTGGAGTGACGTCGGTTTTTGATGACGTCCTTATCACTGCAGCCACCCCAAACGACTTCGCCACCTGTCTCCATGCAGTCCTCTGCCATTTTGACAAGGCTGGCTTGAAAGTGAAGCGGGAGAAATGCCTGCTTGGGGTCCCCGAAGTGGATTTCTTAGGGTTCCAGGTGGACACATCAGGCCTTCATCCAGTGAAGGACAAAGTCAAGGCCATCATGGAGGCCCCGCCGCCCAAGTCCAAGGCGGAACTTCAGGCGTTCTTAGGGCTCCTGAATTTTATCACACCTTCCTCCCCCACAAGGCGGCAGTGGCGGAGCTGCTGCACAGACTCTTGGACAAGTTGGCACCATGGTCCTGGGGCCCCTGAAAGTCTGTGGCGTTCCAGGGGTCAAGGCACTCCTGATTTTGAATGAAGTACTGGTGCATTTTGACATGTCCCTGTCAGTGATTCTTGCCTGCGACACCTCCCCTTACGGCATGGGTGTGGTTTCGGGCCACCTACTCCTTGACAGCCACAAGGTCCTGGTGGCCTACTACTCCCAGACCTTGTCAGCCGCCAAGCGGAATTACGCCCAGATCGACTGGGAGGGCCTAGCGAACGTAGCGAGGGTCAAAAAGTTTCATGACTTTTTGTATGGGTGGCCCTTCACTATTTTGATGGACCACAGGCCATTTCTTGGACTCTTTGTGGCCAACAAGCAGACCCCCCAAGTGCTTTCCCCCCGGGTCCTCCGCTGGTCCCTCTTCCTGGTGGGTTACAACTACCACCTGGAACATCACCTGGGGAAAGCAATGGAGCATGCCAATGCCCTCAGCCAGCTGCCGCTCCCATCCATGGATGCTGACCCGGCTCCCGCTCATGGGGTACTCCTGCTAGAAACCCTTCCCGAACCACCCCTGCAAGCCACTGATGAAGCCAGCCATTTGGCCCGTGACCCTGTCATCTCCCGTGTTTTGGGCTGGGTGGTGAGATGGTGGCCCATGACCTCCACAGGTCCAGAGTTTACAGCATTCACCACCCGCAAGGACAAACTGTCTGCCTACAAGGGGTGCCTGCTGTGGGGGGATAGGGTGGTCATCCCCAACACCTTGAGACAATGCGTCATCACTGTGCTTCATGAAGCCCACCCGGGAATAGCCCGGATGAAGGCCCTGGCCCAGATCTACATCTGGTGGCCAGGGATTGATGAGCAGATCAAGTCCTGGGTGTGGAGGTGCCAGACTTGCCAGGCGGTTCATCCGAACCCGCCGAGCACATCCATTCAGTCTTGGGAGTCCACCCACAAGCTGTGGTCCAGGCTACACATTGACTTTGCCGGCCCCTTTCAAGGACAGATCTTCCTAGTCACAGTAGACTCATACTCCAAATGGTTGGAGATTAGCCCTGTCACCCCCACATCCACGAAGGCAGTCATCCGCAGGCTGCACCGGATCTTTGCAACCCGTTGGCTGCCGGACATGATAGTCTCTGACAATGGGGTGGCATTCACTTCAGAGGAGTTCCAAGACTCCCTCTGGCGGAACCTAATCTGGCACGTGTCTGTACCCTTCCACCCCGCGACCAACGGACAAGCGGAGTGGATGGTGCGCACTGTGAAGGAAGCCCTCAGCAGGATCACAGACAGAGACTGGGAGTTCTGACTAGCCCATTTCCTCCTAACCCAGTGGACTACTCCAAACCCCATCAATGGCCATTGCCCCACCAAACTCCTGATGGGCCGCCATCCCACCATTCTGCTGGACCGGCTGCATCTGAACCAGGTGCCAGAGTTGTGGAGGCTAACCAAGCAAAGGGAGGTTCCCTGGGGTTTCTTCCTAGAAGACCCCATCTACATTAAGAACTTTGGGAAAGGACCCCCGTGGCTGGTGGCCCGGGTAGTCAGGCCCACAGGTCCAGTCTCTGATGAAGTGTCTACAGAGGATGGCCAGCTCCTCAGGAAACATGTGGACCAGCTACGACGGCAACAACTCCCAGCAGAGATGGAGACCCCCCCCAAGGCCCGTCAGCCCCGAGAGCTATACACCAGAGGCAAGCGTCAGTGTGAGTCCACCAGCCCTGGTCAAGGCACCAACAGCTGTGGCGCCACCTGTGCCACTGGGGCCAGAAGAGCCACTGCCGCAGAAGCAAAGTGTCCCAGCGAACCGCCCGGAGCCGGTTGCGAGCAACCCCATCCCAGTGCCCTGGCATTCCCTACGAGACCACCAACCGCCAGCCTACCTACAGGACTATGTGACATAGGCTGGCTTGGAACTATGGAGGGAGGGGTGTTATGTCTGTGGACCACCGCTAGGGACCAAAGATCCTAGACCACCTTGAGTCCTCAAATAGGACCTTGGAGGGAAATTCAAACCCCCTAATGGAGCTGTGGGTGTGCCCAGGTGGAGTGTATATAGTTGGCCCTTGCTGGGCTGTTTTCTCTGTCTTGTTGTGAAGTACAATAAACATGTCTAGTGAGCATGTCGTAGTCTGAGTCTCCATGTGCGAACCCGGTACTTTACAAACTCTCTGACTGGAACAGTTTAACCCTGACTAAGGAACATTGAGCACTGACTGAGAGAACTTTAACACTGACTGGGGACTGGGAAGGTTGATGTGATGGACTACATTTAAGATGCTGTTTTCCTAATGCAGCAAATCAGAGAAGGCCTCTGGTAGTAGTTTGTGAAAGTATTACGGTACCTCAGAGTTCTTAATAATTTACCTCAGGCATTTTACTCCTGAGTTCACCTGACCTTTCACCCTCTACATTGAATAAAATATTTTGTTTATTTTTGAACATTATAAAGCCTCTCATGTGCCATTTCAGAAGTTAAGTCTCTTCCCTCAAGGTCCTGGGCTGAGCCAACATAAAAATACAATAACATGACACAGTGGAACAGCCCTAAATCTTCAAGAAAGAAAAAAACAAAGTCAGTTAGAAAAGCAGAGGGAAAATCCTGTGTCTGAATGAGGGAAGAGGGCAAGGTCATCATAGTGGCACTCTCTGGAAAACACTGAATAGCCCCTGCTCCCCTGCTGGCTTTCTACCTTCATAACTGGTTAGGGGTTTAAAGGTATTTAGAATAAGAACACAAGAACATAAGAGAAGCCAATGCTGGATCAGGCCAATGGCCCATCTAGTCCAACACTCTGTCACAAAGTGGCCAAAAATACCAGGTGCCATCAGGAGGTCCAGCAGTTAGGACTTCCAGAATGATGCAGGGTCTCCAGGCCTGATCCCCAGGCCAAGAGCCTTTTGAATTTCAGTCTTTGGCTCGCACCAAAGGCTCACACCTCTACCTAGGAGGAACCTTACAATTCAGAGACCCACAGCCCCTGCCTCCCAGCCGCAACAGCAGAGGGTGGGGAAGCTTGCAATCAGCACCAGGCAAACAGACCTTCCTCAATGAGCAACAGACCCAGACAAAAAAACACCCCTCTCCAGAAGGCTACAAGCACCCACACACCCTCAAACTGTGTCCTCTCACAAAGGAACATCAGTTAATGATGCCCAGTAATTTAGCAATTTCAGAAAGGCAAAAAATATTCACCTTCCCAGTAGCTCTCTCCTGGGTTCTGTCTCCCATAGGGTTGCTAGACTCCCAGTCCATCCAGGGGATCCCCCAATCTTTGGGGCTCCAATCTGTCACTGGCCAGCTGGCTGGTGGGGAAACCTCCACCCCCAAAGAGGCTCGCTGTGTGTTGACATGGTCTGTGTGACAACATCATATGGAAGTGACATCATCACACCTGGGACATTGCACGTCAGTGCTCTCGCATTTCAGCCAAAATGATAGTGTATTGATGCATGATGTCCCTGACATGATGACATCACTTCTGTGTGATATCATCACACCAACTGCACACAGTGATGTCATCCCATCCCCCACACTCCTTGATGGCTCCCTCCCATCCCCTACTGCCAGGACAATCTGACCTGGCAACCCTAATCTCCCAGCCCAGCTGGCTCAGTTCTGTGGAGCAATCAGACATGTGGACCAATAGACTATGAGACTATTTAACTATTTAACACTAACACTGAGCTAATAATAATAACAACATATCTTGGCACCAATCTACCCATTAACTACCCTCTTGTCCTTTGGGCATGGAGTTTCTTGTCACTGATTCACTTCTTCACAGTGCAAAGCTACACATATGGGGAAACTGTGGCTCAATTCTGATGTCACAAACAAACTAGAAAACAAACTTGATATAGTCCTAGGGATGCTATATTTCTCATGTCCCCAGGGCTTTTTAAGGTTGGGGAAATGGTGCAGGAAGGGAAGGCTGTAGCCCCTCCTCTATACATCTACTGTTGTGATCTGAATCAGGCACCATGTGTGCAGGAATTGAGGATAACCTGCATCTCATGTCTGATTGCTCCACAGGACATGGAGTTGAGACCTCAGAACCAATCTGTATACTTTGTAATGTGTGGACCTAATAGTACATTAAAGGGTAATCCTTTTTCTATTTGAAGAAGAAGAAGAACAAGAGATTGGAATTATCCCCGCCCTTCACTACCCAAAGGTGTCTCAGAGTGGCTTTCAAATGCCTCTCCCTTCCCCTCCCCACAACAGACACCCTGTGAGATAGCTGGGGCTGAGAGAGCTCTTGACAGAAACTGCTCTTTTTCAAGAACTTATCAGAACTACAGCTTGCCCAAGGTCATCCAGCCAGGTGCAAATGGAGGAGTGGGGAATCAAACCCGGTTCTCCCAGATTAGTGTCCGCGCACTTAACCACTACACCAAACTGGCATTTATTTCATACAATAATTATTAAAACAAATCAATAAATTAAACCTGTACTATTACTCCATATTATTGATTGATAAGGCTGAAAGGCAGTTGTCAGCCTAAGGCTACCACTGAGTTCTTGAGTTTAGATTGAATTTTTAAAGTTTATTTCAACTGTTCTTTAAGTTGTATGGGGGGACTACATTGCCATGCACTAATTTTCTTTACCTGAATATGTAGTTAAACTCTTCCTAAAGTTTCTAGTGAGTAATAGTAGTCTAAGGCATGTGAAATATTCCATTAAAGTAGTGGATAGAATGTTTGACTTGGACTAAGGAGATCTGGGCTGACATTCCTACTCAGATATGACACTCAGAGGCTGGCCTGTGAGCAAGTCACTAGCTCTCTCCCTAGCCTAGGTTGCTGTAAGGGGAAAAAAATCATAACCCCCCATATGCACTCTGCTCCTTGGGTGCAAGATGGGATACAAATAACAAATAAGCAACATTTTATTCAAATACAGTTGCTGAGCAATCCTCTGACCTCCCTGTGCTGACTGAGGAACTACAGCATACTAAGTTCCCTTTGCCATTAGACTTTGAATATACAGCAGTGTCAGGTACTATGCCAGCATAATATTGCTTCAAGGCGATAGGGGGAATTAGTGGAAATTATCCCACCTCATCCATTAGTGGAAAACTGAGGCTAGATCCAACCCATTGTGTAGAACTTATGATTGCAGAAAAGGTGGTATAAGGCAGCTCTCAAAGTAAAACATGATAAAACAAGAAAACAGAATAAAAGTAATTAAAATTAACAAACCATTAAACACATAGAGTTGCATACCTCGTAGGCTGACTGCTGTACATTTTCTTTGTCACTATGTGTTCCAGTGTATATAGACTAAATAATCATTCTTCCCTTTATCAGCTGCCTCCACTGCATGTTGATAATCTACCAGCAGGGACCAGGGAAGCCAACTGGATGAGCACCAGAGGAAAGGAAAGTTCTTAAGAGACCAAAAGCCTCTGATCACTACTAGACTGATCAGACTTGCAGAAACTTGTGGGAATGGCACAAAAAACCCAGCATAAAACAGCACTCAGCAGCCTATAATATCAATATAATAGTCCTAAGGATACTTGGCAAATAGAAGGGGAAGTCATGGAAGCAGTGACAGAATTCATGTTCCTGGGATCCAAGATCACTTCAGACAGTGACTGCAGCCATGAAATTAAAAGAGACCTGCTCCTTAGGAGGAAAGCTATGGCAAACCTAGACAGCATAAAAAAAATTAGAGACATCACTCTGCCAACAAAAGTCCGCATGGTCAAAGCAATGGTATTCCCAGTAGTAATGTAAGGCTGCGAGAACTGGACCGTAAGGAAGGCTGAGTGCCGAAGAATAGATGCTTTCGAATCATGGTGCGGAAGAAGACTCTTGAGAGTCCCTTAGACTGCAAGGAGATCAAATCAGTCAATCCTAAAAGAAATCAACCCTGACTGTTCCCTGGAAGGACAGATACTGAAGCTGAAGCTCAAATACTTTGGCCACCAAATGAGAAGGGAGCACTCGCTGGAGAAGACCATGATGCTGGGAAAGATTGAAGGTCAAAGAAGAAGGGTGAGATGGTTAGACAGTGTTATCGAGGCAGCAAACATGAAATTAATCAAACTCCAGAGAATGACGGAAGACAGGAGGACCTGGCGTGATATGGTCCACAAGGTTGCAAAGAGTCAGACTCGACTGTGTGACTGAACAACAACAACAAGGCTTAGGGTTGCCAAGACAAGGCTACGTCGAATGCCAGAAGTAATGTACTTCCAGAAACTCTATAGGAACCCCCCCCATCTCTATGGTGGAAACTAGAGAGATTGGGAGGACTTCTAGAGCATTACCCAGACATCACATCACTTCCAGGGATGGACCTCCTTTCTCATGCAACAACCATCAGCTGTGGTAGGCTGATGAGTGGGGGAGGGGGAGGGAGGCTGTTGTCAAGCCTTGAAGCAGATCATAAAAATACCTTTAAAAGTCAGGGTAAAAACAAATGGTTTGGTCTGGCACCAAAAGACAATGGAAAGGCATTCCAAATATGAAGCGCCTTTGTTGGGAAATTATAGGATACCAACTAAGTTAGTAGGCTGGTAGTGTAGTGGGGCAAGTGGATGATTCTGCTAAACACTTCATCCTGAAATATAATATTAAAGCCTCTCAAAGACAGCCCACATAAAATTTGGTTTTGGCAAGTCTCCAAGGGCAGGAAATTGTACAGTTGTGAAGGGAAGAGGGTCATTTTCTGATGTAATGTTAAAAGTGTATTCCCAGCTGACTGTAAAAATTGCAATAGGTCAGAGGGGAGGAAGTGGTCTTCTCTGTTCAGTTATCAGGTAGCCGCGAACTTTTTTCTAAAAATAGAACTGTAAAATGTGCAATAAAATGAAAACAGCAATGTTATATGCAAAGGAAAAACTGGAAAGTTTTTCTGAAAACATGTGCTATCCATATTAATTTTGAAAACCTCATGGAAACTTACCCCCTTGCATTTGCCCTGCTTTCAGAGCCAAGGTTTCACTCAACTCTGTTTCTGTAGAATACCTGCAAAAAGAATAACCTTGTTAAAAATAGGTCTCTGTGCCTGAAGGTTTCTTCACTGCTTCCTTTTAATTAAACTTAGTCTATTTTTCTCCACCTTGCACAGAGAATTCCCTCTTCTTGAATTCCATTTCCCAAATGTATTTAATATATGAGTCACAAGCAACCCTCAGAGCCAAGTTCACCAACCTAAAGAATAATGTGCAGACTTTACTGATTGGCCAGAGTGTATTCGGTGTGATTTGTACTCAACATCTTGAAAAGTGACATTTTGCATTTGATTTGATCAGTTGTATTTTCACAGTGCTTGAGTTACTCCTTTTTAATTAGCATTATGAACAAACATCTCTTAGTTTGTCTCTATAGAAGAGTTTATTAGAATTATGGCATTTATCTTGCTAAACAAGAATTTTCATTCCACTGTATCCTTGATTTTGCTACTTTGGCCTCAGAAACATGAATACAAACAATACGTTCAGTGGAATAATGGAGAATATCAGTATATGGTACACAGTCAATGCAAGTGAAATGGTACTGAGAAACAAAGTACGTTGCATATCTCTATGACTGGAAATTAATAATGCATCACTGAGACCACACATTTGATCCTTCAACACTACGTATGAAGAAAAAGGCAACTTGGGCATAGCCAGATCCTTGAAATTCTTTCCCCTCAAAATGGTAATGGAGGATCACAAGGATTGGGAGGACAAATATATATCTGAAAGTGTCAGATAAGGGTGTCAACCTCTCAATGGAGCCTGAAGGTTTCCATGACTTCTGGACTACAGGGATCAGTTCCCCTGGAGAAAACGGCAGCTTTGGAAGGTAGAATGTATGGCATCACATCTCCTGAGCTTCCTTTCCTTCCTAAATGCTGCCTTTCCTAGTCTTCATCCCCCCAATTATACATCTTAATAAGTGTATCATATTTCATATATATCATTAAACATACATTCTACAATTTATAAAAGTACCTGAATTATGTCTTAATTTTCTTGCAAAGGATTGTGTTTTTCCATTTTCCTCATGGTAAAATTTAATTTTTGACTTCTCATCAATATAAGAAGCCATGATTAATATTTGTTATTGAGTTCATTTATCTTTAACTAGAAATCTTGACCCTACTAATGTCATGTCTGTTTTATAATTTTAAAATCACAGTATTTTATTGTTAACTTCACACAGACATTATTCTCATTATGAGACTTAAAAGAAGGCAACAGGCTATTGAGGCTAAAATGGTATTCCTTCTATCCCTGAATTGCCCTGGCATTTTTCTTTTCTTTTCTCTGTTCTCTTTTTTTGCAGTTCGGGGATTCTTCTGGAGGAAGTTGCTGTCTGGCTGATCTGGTGATCTACAGCAGTTGGTGTACACTGAGGACAGTGGTTGATAAATTCAATAAAACAAAAAATAAAGACAGTATAAGATCAGGCATAATGGCAGCTATTTTAGGGTGGTCCATAGGATTGGCCTTTCCAATGATCAAATCAAAATTGGGTTAGATTTAAAAAATGCATACTTTTAATTGATTACTTGAATACCATTGATGATGTAAAACTAACTGAAGTTTCTTTCCACATGTCATCACCTTAAATGAAGTAGTTTTCATTGACATTTTACATATTCAGATGAATGTGTGAGGCAACATCTGCACAGCAAGGTGCTAGGGGAAAGGAAATGTAGGGAAGCTTTCCTTGAGATTATAGTTGATAGGGTCCAATTCCCTTCTCTAAAACATGGGAAAGCAAACATAACCATGAGAAATCCAACTGTCCAAGAGGAAATCAAGGCTTGCTCCCAAATACCAAAATAAAGATTCATATATTAATTTGGGATTAACCAAGATTAAGTAACAACTGAACTACAATTTGTTAACTGACTCACAAGACTCTACCTTCAGAGGTGAGGCAGATGGGTACCAGAGACAAGGCTTTTTCAATAGTGGCACCTTGCTTGTGAAAGGTCCTTCCCCTTGAGGCTCACCTAGCATCTACATTGTTCTCTTTGAGGCACCAAGACAAAGCATTTCTGTTCATCCAGGCTTTTAATTAAGAAGTTGTTGTTTTAACACTATTTTAGTCTAGGAAGTGTTATTCTAAACAATCAGTGGTCTATGGTCCATGCTGGGTTGGGCTGGGTTTTTAATGTTGGGTTTTTATTTTCATTTTTATTTTGTAAGCCATCCCTGGATAAGTGGCATATTTTTAAATAAATAGATAGATAAATAAAGATGTGGTTCAGCAAGGGGTTTAGCCGCATAGGCAGACCCACCCTGTCTCCAGGCTCAGAGCTATAAAGCACATACTTCTGTCATTTTTTCTTGTACACCAAACAATTATGAGAGATTCTGGAAACCATCACCCTTTCCCTATGCCTGTCAGTGCATAAGTTCAAGTGAAAAGGCTCAACACTGAGGGAGTTCCCTTTGCCCCCCCCAGTCAAAATAACAAGACGGACAACAGTTTATTTTATTTATTTTATTTCATTTATACCCCACCCTCCCCAGTTTATTAACCAAAAAATGGCAAGGGAGCATTTTCTAAGTAGCGGAACAGACAAGGCAGGTGTCAGGACAAGCCCAATAAATGACCAAGCAGAGGCTCTACCCCCCTTTACAATGAGTCTCCCAAATGGCCTCTTTGTTTGTCAAATGGCCCCTTTTGTTTAACTAGGCCACACCTAAAATGACTGCCAGTCTTTCAACCACAGCAAATGTCGTCTGCTGCAACAGCTACCCTCACATAGACCGTCTGCTTAATGCCACTAGAGGGTGCTTCCCCAAAGAACTGGCCGCTAGCAGCCAAATGGCGACCCACGATGTGAGGGGGTATTCCCAAAGTTCAGAAAGGGGTGGGGGGCTGGTTCTTCTGAAACTCCTGATAAAGGGCCTTACTGGGGTACAAAGCGGGAAACCCACGGCCCCCTGCCCCTGAGCATCACTGCGAGCTCCCAGCCAGACGAGTCAATATGCCCCCCTGACAGTTTAAAGAGCCCCTGGCCTCCAATCCCCACTGCCGCGAGTCAATATGCCCCCCGCTGCCAAGCCCCAAGTATTCCCTGGTGTCGAGGCTGCAGCCTCTGCTGCTGTAGATCGCCCACACCTCTGTAGATCGCCCACGAAGCCTCCTCCTGCCGTAGCCACTGATCTGAACCTGGCGGCCGAAAGGTCGCCCGAGTGATCACTTTGTTGCTGTTGCTGCCGCCGCTGCTGCAAAATCAACAAACTCGCTGTCCATGGCCCGGGAGGCAACAGCAGCACCTCATCCCCACGTCCTGCTCCTAGCGAGCATGAGGCAGCAACTGCCTTGGGCGAGAGCAAAGCGGAGCCTAACTAGGCTGGCTCCTCCCCACCCACATCTCAGCACGCTGCGCTGTGATGCCATTGCCGCCCCGCCTTCCTCCGCAACGGCAAACCAGCCCCCGGGCGCTATTGTCTTCGGCGGGCCACCGGGAGCTCCCTTCTATGTATGAGTAACTGAACATTTTTTGTCTAGTTTGGTTATCTCTCTCCATCCTCTGACGCTCAGGGTGCTTGCTGATCAGCACTGAAATATAGTGCCAAAGTCTCATTTATCATGCAAGATTTTAGTTTTAGGTTAACCAGTATTTCTGAGATTAGATCTATTTAACAAACTAGCTAACATATACACTGTGAAGTAAACAAATGAACAAAAAGGCTTTTCCCGTGGCCAGTTTCTCCCCCCCCCCAAAAAAAATTCTGCTGGACCTCAACTGGTAATCAGTTATCTGTAAACTGTTTTATGAAGGGAGTGTCAAGTGAGGCAGTTTAGCTACCAAATGGATGACTACAACTTTCATGCACAGGTTTAATACATTGCAGCCTACATTTGACAAGGTGAATGAGGCTACTTCCTTAGCCCAGTCCAACCTCATTACTAGGGATGTGCTTGTAATTTTTTATATGTTGTTGTATTACAATTTTGTTTATATTCACTTTCCAGATGTTGGATTTCTTCTAATAAACCTTCTTTCATTTTTGTTTTCTTTTCTACAATGAGCTAGTAATGCTATGCATCTACCTCGGATGAATGCCTTAGAGGCCTCCCAAATCGTGTGGGCCGATACAAGCGGCTAGGAAAAAAATAGAACTTCTTGAAGAAACTGAAATTCTTAAGACAAACTTCACATATTTTAAATCTAATACAACCAAGTTGTCTAAAAAGCTTAGATTTTTATCATGGAAACTTAAATAAAAGCAGAATGAAAGGCATATAATAGCTTTAAAAGATCATAATAATATTCTTAAGAATGCAGATACTAACAGCTAAAATTCTAGAAAATTTTTTGGAAAGTTATATATGTCTACTAATCCTCTGAAAGCTGAGATTGATGCATTTTTGCAACGCTTAACTGACTTTCCTACATTAATAGAGGAACATCGTGAGCTTTTAGAAAAACCGTTTACTATAGATGAATTAGAATTTGTAATTAAAAAGGCAAAAATGTCTAAAGCTCCCGGCCCTGATGGGTTTACTACAGAATAACTTAAAACTTATATGTCTACTCTTAGCGTTCTTTTGTTAAATCCCTGTAATTTGGTACTCTCTTCAGGTAAATTCCCAGAAACATGGAGAAAGGTGAATGTAATTTTAATACCAAAGAAAGGAAAAGATCCTTCCGATCCAGCTTCCCTACGCCCTATATCATTATTGAATAATGATTATAAGCTATTCACTGCTATGTTGGCCAGGCATATGCAGCAAATAATAGGAAGTTACATTCACTCCGATCAAGCCGGATTCCTTCCAGAAAGAGATATTTCAGAGAGAGAACAATGGAGGGGATGGGGCAACCTGTTTGAGGGCTTGTAGAATTAGACCCCCTGGTCCAATACTCTTGAAACTTTGTTTGTATCTTGGGGAGAGGCTCCAGCAGCTACCCTGAATGTTTGGAGCCTCTCCCTCAAACCCCCTCCCCTCCAGCCCCCAGAATATACCCTATGTTTTCGCCATTGACTTCAATGGCCCATAGGATATAATGGGGCTGAAATTGACATTGGCTGACCGAAAGGACTCCGTACTGACAAAACTGACATGTGGGAGCCTTACTGCCAGCCGAAGTTGATTCTGCCAGATTCGGCGGAATCCGAATGGGACAGATTTTTTTTTTTTTTTGCATATCCCTACTCATTACTTATTTTAAATTGAGCTTTAAGCAAATAACAGTTCCTGTTATAAAGAACAGGGATTGCAAGTCTCTCAAAAAGAAATGGATTTCAGAGAAATACTCATTTTTGTTAGATAACTTTGTAAAAATATGTACTTTAGTTGCAACTTTTATGTAATTAGTATTGTTAGTCTTCTTTATCTGAAAGTATCGCCACTGTTTTCCTATTTCAAATGTTTTTATATTAAAAATACATATTAAAATGTTTATATGGTTTGTATTAAAATATTAAGATGTACTGCCTGACTACTTTAAAAAAAGCTGTGTTGATTGTGCCTTTTAAAATTTTCTTTTCACATTTACTTTCAATATTAAGCATTCAAGCACAAAAAGAAAGTGCTATATAATTAGCCAATCCTGTTCAAACTCCAGTTTGGTGTTGTGGTTAAGTGCGCAGACTCTAATTTGGGAGAACTGGGTTTGATTCCCCACTCCTCCACTTGCAGCTGCTGGATGACCTTGGGCAAGCCATAGTTCTGTCAGAGCCTTGCTTTCAAGAACAGTTCTGGAAAGAGCTCTCTCAGCCCCACCTACCTCACAGGGTGTCTGTTGTGGGGAGAGGAAGGGAAAGGAGTTTATAAGCTGCTCTGAGACTCCGAGTGAAGGGCAGGGTATGAATCCAAACTCCTCCTCCTCCTCCTCTTCTAGAAAATTATGAAAATAGGCAAGAAATCCACTCACCTAAAAACTTGGGAGTAGTTTCAAATATGGAATGGATTGGAGGAATAAAGTCTGCATTTGTTCACAGACAGTTATAAAAAATGGAAATAATTTGCATAATGAATTATTTAGCAGTACAAATAGTTCACTCTGCTTTTTTACTTAAATCCTATTTTATTCCATAAGAGAACAAAGATACAGAGGAAGTTCATGCAGCCCTTTCAGAAACACAACTCCCACTGCTATCATAACAAAATTTCCTGAATTAACTATGTAGTAACAGAATTATTGTTAGTAAAAGTTTAATGGGAGCTGGCAGTTAGCAACTGGGTAAAATCTACCATGCAGCCTAGTAAAGGTTTTTTTTTTTGGGGGGGGTCTTCATTTCAGTGGGGCTTACACTGATGGTTGCATAGCAACCATCCTTTGGTTCCTAATTGACAGAATTCAAAAGGTTAGCTTGTTTACATGTAACTAGAATAAATTGCAATTCCTGATAGTAGATTTCTGAACATCTGCAAACAATTGATGAAGAACAATTGATGTCTCATCTCCAAAAGCAGACACATGGTATTCCCCTAAGGAACCAGTTGTACATTATTGTAGCATAAAATTGTGGAATTCACTCCCAAGGGAGATTTGTCTATCCCTCTCAATCACTGTCTTCTGCCTTTGGGTGAAGATTTTTCCATTTAGCTTGGTGTAGCCTTACTATCCCTCCTTCTCTTTATTACTTACTTTATTTATTGTCATTTTTAAATAAACAAAATATCAGTTTTGTAAGTCTGTATGTCATAAACATGGAGACCAAGCAAATTACATGGTTCTTTCTCAAACAAATATCTCTCTCCCTGGTAACTGCCCCCCCAGACGGAAGAAATAGTCAGACAACAAGGTTGGATGAAATAAGGCCATTTTATTAAATTATTAACTTATTAACTTAACGGCAAAGGGCAACTATGAAAAAACAGTGGCACGGCCGGGCCTGGCGTTGCTTTGACTCCCATCCTCAAACCATATGAATGGCAAGACACCACGGCCCCCGGGTTGGAGCCAACCGTACGTCGCTTACAAACCCAGCCGAGCAAAGATTGGGATGTGGCCTCAGGAGCCCTCAAACACCACCGCACGGCCAGCGCTGACTGCATAGCCTGCGAAGGTGGGCCCCAAGCCAATGGTTGAGAATTATCACTAGAGCTTTTAACTGTGCCAGTCTGCGAGTCAGACGACACCCCAGAGGTAGCTCCTTGACCCCACGGACCCATGGCCACATCAAGCTAAGTTGCAGTGCCGGATCCCACGTACCAATAGGACCAGGCTGGACGTGCTCCACCACTTCCACTGGCGCAGGATCTGCCTCGCCTGCAGCTGCTCCAGACGCCCCAGTATCATTCCCATCATAAGGCCCAACAGCCACAGACCTGGATTCAATTAAAGAAAGTTGTTTAACGATCTCCTCCCTAAACCTCTTCTTCTCGGCCCGGCTCTTTTGTCTGCGTTCAGACACCTGAACCACTTGATGGGGGGCGGGAACCACATCAGCCCTAGCTTGCTCTAAAGCAGCAAGCCTATCCAAAATTGCATGCTGTTCCGCCCTCTCATCCTTGTCATCGGATGATGAAGGAACAGTTTCGACGCCCTGAGGGGGGGGAGCTGGCATGGGCCTCTTAGGTACGGGCCCTTTTCCCTTCGCCCCTCCTTTCCCCTTCTTAGATGCCATTATGCTATAAGGAATTATTCAAATGGCAGCCTGGTAACCCAAATGTACCACCCAAAATGGCCGCCCACATAACCCTATCAAAATGGCCACCACTGAACACACACTTAAGATGGCTGACTCCCAAACTGCCCCTACCCAGCAACACAGGAATCTGCTTTAAAAGTGGTCCTCAAAATGGCCGCCCAACTCCCTGACAAGACGGGAGGAGCAAGGCATAGAAACCACCCAAGGCTAATCACTAGGGTCCCGCGGCCTCACCAACCGCCTATACCAACAAGGGCAGAAAGCAGCCAGGTGGGGGCGCAGGTTTATGTAATTCTTATTTGACCGGTGGAGCAGCCTGCCAAGGGCCGCCCTGTGCTGCGCCACCTGCCACGGCCCCTCAAAAAAGGTCACAGATGGGCCCGATGCTCTCTGCCACTACAGCCCAGCAAATAAAAGCAGTTGCTTCCACACCGCGTCGCCCGCCAGGCGTCCGGTGCCGGCTCTCGCTGTTCTTCGGCCCGCCTCTCCTGCTGCCGATGCAGCTGACTGCTCCCGGGCCCCAACGGCCCGTCTCTCTTGCTGCCGATGTGGCTGACAGCTCCCGGGCCCCTATGGCGATCCGGCCTGCCTCTCTCACAATCACAGTAGCGCTTGAAGCCTCCAGCCGGACGCCCTCCCACCGGACCTCTCCTGCTGCCGCCGGCCTCACAATAAGCCCGAAGCCAGCATAGACGTCCCTGTCACACTCGGAGCTCACTCACTCCCTCCGAGCACGAGGCGAGGACTGGCCGAGGAGAGAGCGGAGCAAGCCTATTAAGGCTACACAGACTCCGCTCCCCCTACTGGAGCTAAGGCTCCACCGCAGCCACCTTCCTAGTTCCTCCTCACGAGGAGGCAAACGCGGCCCCCATGAGGCATGCCTGGGCTGTCTCATGCGGGGCCGGATATTTTTGTTTAAAAGAAACAACTAATCCCCCACCTTAAGAATGACAAGGGAGGGAAGGTGGCATGGTATAGCCCAATCTAGTCAGATCTCAGAAGCTAAGCAGGGTCGATACTTGGCAAGGAAACCACCAAAAAATACTTTGCAGAGGAAAGCAATGACAAACCATCTCTTTTTCTTACTGTCTTGAATACCCCTTGCTGGGGTCTCCATAAGATGGTTGTGGTTTTATGGCATTCATACATGTGTGTTCTGGATGTAAGTCGGTACTGTATTACTGAACATGTATAATTCAATAAATTTGTTTAAAAAAACAGTATCTTGCAACAAGCTAGTAACCAAATACCTCCCAGCTTCTTTTAAAACTAATTTTTTTGCAGAACAGTTGTCACTACAGCATGGAAGTGAAGTGCTTTTTTTCTCAAGAGATTAATCATTCATTCAGTTAAAACTTCCATTGAATTCCAATTGATATAGGACCAATATTAAATAAAACAAACCAGGTCATAATTTCTTGATTCTTTGCCTACTTTAACAAGATGTTTCCTTAAGAAATGACATAAATATATATTTAATCGTAAATCTTTGAATGGCATGGTCATGACTACAAAGAAGTCCAAAGATTTAGGAAGAATGTAAATTGAATTAGGTAAGATAGGTCTTCAGGGAAAATAAAATATTTCTCCCCCTAGCTAGCCTTCATGAATAAAAATTGAATTGTATATGCAAGCCAGGATCTCCTTTTATCTTTCAGCCTTTATCTCCTACTGCTGTTCACAACCATGGTAAGTATAGTGATCACAATGTGTGTCCCAAAAGAATATTTAGTTCATTTTTTCAATCATGTAAATCTCATTTGCTCAGACATCTATAGCCAGACAGAGGTCACTTACAATAATTTACATTTCAGTCTCTCAAATGCATGTGAAGTGGAAAAGAGTTTCATGACAATAAAATTTTATTAGCTCAGCTAAGTATAATTTACAGTTGATACACAGAAAACTTCTCAGTTGACTTGATTCTGTCTGATAAAGCCGGATGAGCAATATATTACCATAATGGATCTGTGAAGTGGTTAACACTGTTTATTTAACATGCTGTCCATTATACACAGACTTGTGGAGGGGGCATGCAAAAGAAAGCAAAATCCAGAATTGACAGTCATGGATTTGTCAGCAAGGTGGCTTTAGCTAGTTGTACTACAGATGAGACTTACAACCCAATTAAACTTTCATATCAACTTAAATGGCAAACTTTATGCACACAAACTTTGGATGATGATCACTGGAAAAAGTTATGGTTGAACTTTCCATTTAGTACCAATATTGTTGACATAAAACTTCAGATGTTTAAAATACTTACTTTTTGGTATTTGACTCCACAGAAGCTGGCCCATATGGTGCCAACGGCAAGATCATTGTGTTGGAAACAATGTGGTAGTCTGGGAACATATACACATTGCTGGCTGGAGTGTCCTATTTTGATACCCTTTTGGGAAGAGATAATCTTAACCATAGAGCAAATATCGGGTATAAAACTGCAAAATACTGTAGAACATCTTCTTTTACATCAATGGAGTATAGATATACCAGTAGAGAGTACAATACAGCAAATTGCTATTCTTTTAGCAGCGGCAAAAAATGCTGTTGCTCTAAAGTGGAAAAGTAAACAGAGACCAAATAAACAGAACTGGCATGCTAAGCTATGGAATATGTATGTAATGGCAAAAATTACAAAGAGTGTTAATGATTCCTGCTCTCAAAGAACACGATCTAATTTTTCTGTGACGTGGTCTCCTATATTACAGTATTTGATGCAACAGAAAGAAATCCCTGATATTATAGATTCATTACATTTATGGTGAAATAATTACTAATGCACCAAATGATATATAAGATATATATGACCTATGTGGTGATCTGCTATAGTTGGAACTGTATATTTTAGTATTATTGAGAGTGATGTCTTTGTAAATTTGTAATTGATGTGTATGTAAACTTGATGGGAAATCCAATAAAATTATTAAAAAAAAAAAAAAAACAACCCAATTAAACTTGACTTCCTCCTGAACTGTCCATCTTTTATAAAAGATTTAGTGAAAACTACTAGTATCTGAATAGACCAGATGTCTATGGAAAAGAAATCAAAGATGATTTATAGTTTATATTTTGAACTAATAGCAAAATGTATGCATGACATTGTCAATTGTAAGTATAATAGCAAAATGTATGCATGACATTGACGAATTTCACATTACCCTTTTAACCCATTTTGAAGCCGTTTTTGATCCGTCGTGGAGTAAACCGGTATAGGGCTGCCATTTCACACATGGCTTTCCCCTTCTGGTAAAGAGCTGGATCTGAAGCGGTTTGCCATTTCAGACTGCACCACTCACCCCAC
>NW_015167546.1:203628-226591 GCF_001447785.1 Gekko japonicus
TCCCCCGCTTTTCGCCTGCATGGGCGATCTCTGGCTTTTTTTAAAAAAAACAACCATGTTTGCTTTAGAGCGCTATAGTGCTATAGTGCTATAACACAACACTCCAGGTATTCCAATGGGGTTGATACAATGTGGCGATGTCACCTGCTATCTGAACACTGACAACAAGGCATCTCTGAACCAGTAGTACTACAGAATTGTCTCCAGTTGGGCATACCTAGCTGATTTTTCTTTACAAAACTCATACTTTCTTACATGTTTTTATATTACAAGTTATAACCATTTCATATGAACCAATGCAAAAGCCAAATTCTATCGCTTCTGTTGCATGGCAACTTTTGTCAAGAACAGGGATATCTGTTTCATTCACTGATTACTTGGGGGGGGGAGGGATTTCAATATAAACTAGCAACAGTTGACACTGATATAATGATAAATTGCTGTGACATAATTATCACTTAATTGAGCCATCAAGGAGGTCATATAATGTGTTTGCTTCACTGGGAACAAACACATGACATTTTCATGGCTGAACAGTAAAAAAAAAAACACCACACAAAGAACCATGGTTTTTTGTCTGTCTGTTCTTCAAAACTCTTTCCTGACACAAAATCATATAGTTAATTTGAAGCTTTAGGCTTAAGCAGAGTTTTCCTTCCTTCCTTCCTTCCTTCCTTCCTTCCTTCCTTCCTTCCTTCCTTCCTTCCTTCCTTCCTTCCTTCCTTCCGCTACTGAATGTTATAACTCTGCTGTTTCAGCCTGAAAACCCACATTTAATTTCCACTTCTCCCTCATGCAAATTAAGCCTATGAGCTTTTATTTTCAGACCAGTTTCTGTTTCCTGTGCCAAATTTTCACCCTTAATTTTCACATTATTTTTGAGCCGTTTTCATATAAATGGCATAGATTGGTGTCAAAATTACTGAAAAGCAATACATGAATCACATACTCCAGCAATAAGATGGGAGAAATGAAAATAATCAGTGTGACAATATATGAAAAGAAGAAAAAAAGCCATGAAAAGGACATATTTGTACTTCCCTCATTCTGACTTCTTAAGTGAAACCTAGCTGTATCTGTAACAGTTATCTGGAATAAAGGTAGAAGCATAGAATGGAACTGAGCAGGGCTGTCAGTGTTAAGAAGAATGAAGTGGTGACCATTGGTAATGATGAACCAAACCTACATATTAGCATACATAAACTCAATTTATCCTCATGGCTGTTTCTCCCTATATAAGCCCAGACATCAACTCTGTTTCCCCATTATTTCTTTTGTGTTTTCTCTCACAGGGAAGTTTGATCTGTGGTGGTCCAATCCAGAGCTTTCTTGGACTTCAGTGCTCTGGAAGAGCTTCTAGGGGAGGTTGTTACCAGTGTTCCCTCTAAGCTGAGTTAGTGCGAGCCAGCTCACAGTTTTTTAGCCTCCAGCTCACACATTTTTGGCTTCGCTCAGGAATGATGGCTCGAGAGCAAGCTAATTTAGGCAGTAGCCAAATCGCTCACTCACAACTTTAATGCCAGTAGCTCACAAAGTAGAATTTTTGCTCACAAGACTCCACAACTTAGAGGGAAGATTGGTTGTTACCCAAATTGGTCCAAATTTAGGCAGTAGCCAAATCGCTCACTCACAACTTTAATGCCAGTAGCTCACAAAGTAGAATTTTTGCTCACAAGACTCCACAACTTAGAGGGAAGATTGGTTGTTACCCAAATTGGTCCCCATGTCAGGACAGACACATGAAGAATACCCACTACACATGTAGGACTAGAACATAGGCTCCAGGGTAGGTATTATTTAAGTGTAGTGTACAGGGGTCATTTCGTAGAAAAAGAGCTAGGGGAACTCATTAGCATAACTCATTAGCATATGCCACACCCCCTGACATCAGGGGCCCGGCGGTGGACCTGCAAGGCCAGCGGGAGTGCAAGGAAGCCCTGTCAAGGCCCTCCCTGGCCCCAGGCAGGCAGGGGTGGGGAGAGGTGGGGAGGAAGCAACTTACCCTCCCTCTTCTCCTGCCTCCTCCTGGCTGAATGAGGGCTGGAAGTGGGGCGGCCGGAAGCAGGGGGTGGGGCTTCGTCATGTGCCCCACCCCCCTGCACCTCACCCGGGGGAACTGCGTTCCCCCGTGTCCCCCCCGAAATGACCTCTGGTAGTGTATACATTGTTTCCAAAATGGTGCAATAAATCTCCCAGAAGAAGAAAGAGGAAAGGGTAGATATGTAGTTAACCAGGAAGTAATTTTACTGACCTACCAAGATAGAAAATAGAAAAAGGGGAAGCAAAATGGTAGGAGTACCAGAAAGCAAGATTAAGCTATTCAGCTGCAACAATTCACTAGCACTTCATATGTAGCAATCCAATAAAAGCCATTCACTTTTGTACAGTCCTAGTGTTCTGTTGTATTACTTTAAGTTAATGCTCAATCAAATGTATTCAAAATTATATTTCCCCTGCATAGCTAGTCCAGAACAAAATCAACCTGTATCAATCAATCAATCGACCTTTATTGGCATAACATACAGTTTTCAAGGAAGACTGAGCACCTTTTTGAAGTTTCAGACATAAATTTTGCAACAGTTTCAATTATTACATGATTCTGGGTTGTCAGCAAAAAGTAAATCTTACATTTATCAGGTTTTCCTAAATACTTTCTCAGCCATGGCTCAATGCATGTAAGGCACAGGTCCGAGTAGAAAGTACATGAAAGAAACACATGTTCAAGAGTTTCTATCTCCTGCTTAGTGCAGGAACACAATCTACTGTTGAACAGGATTCTTTGGACTCTCCCGTATAATACTGCTGATGGCAACATATTAAACCTTGCTAACATATATGCTCTGCATTGCCCTGGGTTCATTAAATCAACCTGTAGAGAAGATATAGGTCTGGGGTTGCCTAAAAGGAACAACAAAGATGTGAAGAGATAGATGTAGACAGATTCTTGGAATAAAAGGGAAGGAATCCTGAGCCAGGAGAAAATGCTATGGGGGAAGACCAGCTGGCTAGCTGAGAATGAGGAAGGGAAAATGTAATGATTTCAAGTTATGTGTGTGTGTTTCTTTAAATGGTTAGTAAGTGTTTGAAAAACAAGGAGGGTGAAAGAGGTAGATGAATGAGTGAGGTGATTGGTTGGTGACTGAGAGTGTGTCAGCAGAACTAGGAAGTGTGTGCGCGTAGAGAAAGAAGGCAGAGTGTTCAGTCTGAAGTCAAGCAGCTGTCAGTTGTGGTCAATTTACACAGTCTGAGAAGAAGTCTTCTAATTTCTAACAGCCAACCCAGCGGTTCGAAAGCCCTATATGGCGAGTAGATAAATGGGTACCTGGCCTTAGTCGGTCAGGGGGGTACCCTCCCCTAGAAGAAGTGGAAGAACTGTGGCTCCAGAGAGAAAATAGCAGCACCGGTAACAACAATGGTGGCAAAACAGCGACAGAAGCAGCGGCGAAGGGACGGCCCCCCGGAACAATGATTGGTTGGAGGTCAGCAGCGGCGCGGCGTCATTGGTGAGATTGGAGCCGGAAGGACATAATCCCCATTGCCTGTGTGCAGCAAGCCCGACGAGCCAGCAGGGGCCGCTGTGGAAGCCAGCTAACTGAAGTCCCCCCTCTAAGAAAGAACTGCGTGAAGAGGCATGTGACCGCCCAGAAAAAAGACGGAAGGAGAAGCAAGAACATCTGCAGAAAAAAGCCTTCGGAGGGTATCTGCTAGGGTTCCCATCCCCCTGAATTTGTGGTCATAGTTAGGAAGGACATATAAGGCAAAATCTAATATAGTCAGAGTATTTTAAGAGTGTGAGGGGAAAAGCTGACAGAGACCTGAGTAAAAAGGGAAGGATTTTCTGAGCAACTTAACAAAACATCTTGTAACCAATATGCTTCTTTTACCAATAAAGTTTTACCTTGAGACTGCGGCTGCGCGGCACAGCGACAGGATGCTCGAGGCTTGCTCCGAGCTGCCCAATCCCTTCCCGCTCTCTTTGAAGCTTCCCGGCAGTCGGGAAAACTTCGCCAGAACTTCTGTAGAGAGTTTTGGAGCAGGGGGCTTTGTTCTGGCCCCTCCCGTAACTGGCAATTGTGGGGGGATGTCCATTACTGCCCCGAAGCAGGTGCGGCTTTTTGCGTGGAACATGGATGCCATGCTCCACACAGCTGCAGCCAATGACCCTTTTTAATATTTAATATTTGTAAAGAAGAATACTTCACACCTTTGGAGTTTTAATTTAAAATACAACAAGGAGAAGGAAAAGAAAAGAAGTACGGATATCAACATTTGTAATTTGAAGAAAAGTAGCGATTTTTGGAAGAAAGGGGGGGGGGACTCCCCCAGACGGCTTTAATCTCAAAGTGGAGGAGAATCGGCCAGGAATCGAACAGGAGGAATAACCCGGCAAGTGTTTCTTCTTCTTTGGGGGGGGGGGGGTTGACTCTTGGCAAAGATATGCAGGAGTAAAGTTGAGGAGGCAGAGTAAGACCTGTGAAATGACTATTGTGATTGAGGAAAAGGGGCGGTCGGAGCTCGGCGAAGATAGACGTGCGGTGCGATGCTCCGTGCGTTTCTATTCTAAAACCCACACTTCTTAGGCATTGTTTTGCAGCCTGAGTAATCTTTATTTTTGGAGTTTACTTGCAAGAGACTTTTACAACTGGCCAGGTGGAGTGGCGTTTTTTAACCTGGCTGGGAGTTTTTCTTTTTGCTTTTTGTCTCGACGCAGAAGTGGGGGAAGGCTAGTAAAGGAACCTTTTGCCTTTACTGAGCACAAGACGGGCCCGGGAAGACCGAATGGAGTGCAGCGGAATAACTTTAGATGAGGAAGACATCGTATATTTCAAAGCTAAGTATCCATGAACTCATTAGTCATAGTAACATAGGCGAATTAAATATGGTGACGGTGTTATCAGGGGTGAAGGGGAAAAGAGATTAAGTGTAGCGTCAATAAAGAGAGCTAAACTGTAAAATAAAAGGGCCAGAGTACATTTAAAACTAGTGAAATAAAAGTTATTAATAAAGGCGCTCAAAAACGAGTAGTGAGAAAAACGGATAAAGAATACCTTAAACTGCCGTATGTCTCTCTGTCTCTTTAAGGAGCCGGAGTCCAGGATAGCAGCTGAAAGAAATTTGTGAGACCGAGGTGGCGCCGAACGGAAGGACGGAGGGCGTGCAGAGGGGCGGAGCGGAGAGCGGAGAGCAGAGAGAGGAGCGTGCGTGGAGAGCAGAGTGACGCAGACGGGACGCAACAAGGAAGTGAAGCAGACGGGAAGGAGCACGTGAGTGGGGAAAGATCACAGACGGAGACGGAGAGACGCACAGAGCCGGGGCGTGATGGGAGGGGCGGCGAAAGAGTGGAAAACAGGAAAAAATACGGGACAGAGACGTTTAGAAAGGATAGAGATGGGAAGAAGATTGGCGTAGCTGTTAGAAAGGAGAAAGACTAGAAGAAGAAATAAAGAAGAAGTTACACGGAGTATTTAAAGACATAAACATTTAACATTTAGCATTCAATATTGTTAACAGTAGATATCAACTGGTAGGAGAAAAAAAAGTTTAAAGGGAAAGGGCAAACAGGGAAAATGGAATAGAAAGGAAGAACAATAAAGGGGGAAAGAGGCATACAGAGTCTCACTGAGCTACACAAACACATATGCCACCTAGGGGGAACAAAAATAAAAACAATAAGTAAGCATTTAAATGAAGAGCAGGTAAAGTGGACTAAGAAATAAACGCAGTACAACAAAACAGAATAAAATACCTTGAAGATGGCGACAGGTACATCAGGTACATCCAAGAAAATTTATTCATGATCCCCAGGCCAAGGGGAAGGGATATCCCAACTGAAATCAAACATACCCCCAGTTACAATGGCAGACTTGCAAGCGATGATGATGGACTGTCTAGCACAGGCATCCAAGCAAACTGTTGAACTAATTAAAAAAGAGATAGGAGAAATCTCAAAGCAGATTAAAACAGATACACAAGAGATTAAGGCGGAGATAGCAAAAATTACGAAAAATACAAATATACTGGAAGAAAAAGTAGGCGATTTGGACATGGAGTTACAGGAGCTAAACTCTAAAACAGATAAATTAGAGGAGTCATTAATAATGTTGGAAATGGAGAAATCAGGGGTCATCCTCAGATTTCAAAACATACCAGAACAAAAAAATACAAACTTGAAAGAAGAATTAGTACGCAATATAACTGAACAATTTAATATGGGAACAGAAAAAGAATTGGCTGAAGATATAGAAAATATGTACAGGAGAAACTCAGCGTACGCAAAAAGATGCAAAATCCCGAGGGAGGTGCAAGTAAAGTTCTACAAAAAAAAAAGACAAGAGACCAGATACTGCAAGAAGCAAACACAAAACAGCTAAAAATAGAAGGCGCAGAAATTAAGATCTTAAAAGATACCCCATGGAGGGTCAGGGAGAAAAGGAAGAACTATGCAGTACTGACACAAATACTAAGGGAAAATAAAATATTGTACAGATGGTTGGTGCCAGAAGGGGTATTGTTCACTTATAAATCCAAAAGATATAGGATTGACTCCCTCTTTAAAGTAGAACACTTTCTAGAAAAAGAAGGAGAAGATCTAGGATGGCAGAAAGGGGAGGAAGAAAGAGAAACAGAAGAAGAGGAAGAGGAAGAACAGGAAACGCAGTCAGATACAGGCGCACAATCCAGTGAGGTAGAACACGATAAAGATGGGGAAAAGGAGAAAAAGAAACAGCAACTAAGAGTGAGGGCGGAATCTCAAATACGTACAAGACTCCAAATTAAAAAGATAGTCGCAAAGGACAAAAAATAAGATGCTGGGAAAATTAAACTTAATATCCATAAATGTAAATGGGTTAAATTGCCCACAAAAAAGAAGAAGAGTGTTATATCAAATCAGTAAGACGCGCTCAGACATCACGTGTTTGCAAGAAACACATATAAAGGAAGAACACACAAAATATTTAGAATATAAAAAATTAGGTATACCCTTTACTGCATCGGATAAGGTTAAAAAAAGAGGAGTGGTGATATATGCGAAAGAAAAATTGTTTCTGGAATTAATTTACAATCTAAAGATGGAAGAATAATAATTATAAAGATTAACAGAAATGGAAGAACTACATGGATTGTAAATATTTATGCGCCAAATCAGAATCAAGAAAATTTCTTTAAAGAATTAAAGGAGGTCTTAACCAAGGACAATCCAGATGAGATATGTATTGTAGGAGACTTTAATGGCGTTTTTGATCCCTTAGAAGATAGAAAGAGAACCAGAAAATCACATAAAGCAGGAGCAACACTGCCAAAAACCTTCTTAACGATAGCAGAAGAATTGAGCATGATAGACATTTGGAGGACAAGAAATCCAGGGAAAAGAGATTACACATATTATTCCGCGAGACACGACTCATGGTCAAGAATTGACATGACGTGGATAACTTTAGGCATGGCTAAAGATGTGTTAGAAACTGAAATCCTCCCGAATACATTTGCAGACCATAATCCAACATGGCTAACTCTACAGGAACCACAAAAAAACCCAAGATGGAGATTAAACATTGGGATGTTAAGAGATAAAAACTTCATAGATTAAATCAAAAAGGAAGTGAAAGAATGTATAAGAATTACCAGAACAGAAAAAATGCCGCTAACTACTATATGGGACACCTTGAAAGCAGTGGTGAGAGGCCTATTTATAAGACATCAAGCTTGGAAAGGAAAGCTAAAGCGTGAAAACCTTAAAAAACTGACAAATGAGCTTAAAGTGGAAGAAGCAAAACGGAAAAGTAAAGGGGATGTAGATGGAACAAAAATTAAGATAAAACACATCCAACTTCAAGTAAATTTAATATTAACACAAGAAATAGCTAACCAAATTGAATATACTAAAGCGTATTATTTTGAGAATGCAAACAAGCCAAAACGCTGGTTAGCTTATAAACTTAGGAAAGAGAAAGAAAAGAGACAAATCGCAAGCCTATAGAATACAAATCAAGAAATTAAATATACGAACCAAGACCTAAAAAACATCGTGGAAGAGTTCTATAAAAAATTATACAGTCAAACAGTAAAAGACCAGAAGGAAATTAAAGAATTTCTTTAAAAGTACAATACAAAGAAATTTAATGAAGAACAAAGAAGAATCCTAAATGAACCATTCACAACTTGTGATATTGTAGAGGCAATCAAAAGACAAAAGAAAAAGAAAACTCCTGGACCAGATGGCATCTCGGCTGAGGTTTATCAAAAGGTAGAGCATGAAATAAACCTGTTATTTAAAGATATGATTCAAGAAGCAATGGAGACAGGAAATTTACCCACAACATGGAATGAAGCACTAATATCTTTAATTCCCAAGCCAAGGACAGAAGTAAATGAGATAAAAAACTACAGGCCAATATCACTCCTTAACGCGGATTACAAGATATTCGCGACAATACTTGCAGCAAGATTAAAAAAGGTACTAACACAAGTAATAAACAGAGACCAATCCGGCTTTCTACCAAAACGTCAAATTAAGAACAACCTAAGAATAATAGTAGACATAATAGAATATTATGAACAACATCCAGGAAGTCAAATGGCAATGGTTTTCTAGATGCGGAAAAAGCGTTTGATAATGTTTCCTGGGACTTTTTGAAGAACAAGTTAAACTGGTGGGAGTGTGGAGATAAATTCCAGACCTTGATAAATGCCATATATAAAAAACAATGGGCAAAAGTAATCGTGACTGGAGACTTAACGCAAAACATATCGATACAAAAGGGAACAAGGCAAGGCTGCCCACTCTCACCTCTACTATTTATATTCGGTATTGAAACTTTAAACGATATGGTGAGGGAAAATGCAATGATAACAGGCCTGAAACTAAAAGGTGAACAGTATAAACTTTTAGCATTTGCGGATGACCTGGTGTTTATCTTGGAGGACCCCATAGCTTCAATTGGACATTTATTGAACACTATAAAAATATTTGGGGAAAGAGCAGGTCTCAAAATAAACATAGGAAATACGAAAATAATAACAAAGAACTGCAACAAAACAGACAGGAACAATTTGCACCAGATATCAAATATAGAAGTAGTAAAAAAGGTAAAATATTTAGGTATTAACATTACAAATAACAATCTAAATCTCTACGATAAAAACTATAAGGTGCTTTTCGATGAGATTAAGAAGGACCTATAAAAATGGCAAGATCTACACATTTCATTGCTGGGGAGAATAGCCACTATAAAAATGAATATTCTACCGAGGTTTCTATTTCTGGCGCAGTGCATACCGGTCTTAAAAAATGATAAGTTTTTTGAAGAACTAGACTGCATGGCCAGAAGATTTGTATGGCAAGCCAAAAGATCACAAGTAAAATGGAAATTTTTGCGAGATAGAAAAGAAAGAGGAGGATGTGGTATTCCAGACTGGAAAATCTACTATCAGGCAGCAGCAATGGCATGGATACGAGAATGGATACTTCTAGAAGATAAAAGGTTACTGCAACTAGAGGGCCATGACTTGTGTATGGGCTGGCATGCCTATATTTGGTACGACAAGGAGAAAAGTCACTCAAACTTCCACAACCACATTGTAAGGGGGGCACTGATTAAGGTCTGGAAGAAAATCAAAGAAAAATCATATAATGAAGTACCGATGTGGGTATCTCCACTAGAAGCTTTTATAATGCCAGCATTACTAACAGATGACAAAAGAGCATCTTATGAAAAGCTATTAACCAAAGAAAAAGAACTGAAAACAGTAGAGAATTTACAAGAAATGAATATAAACTTGATAAGCTGGGAAAAAACAATATTACAATCAAGATTTGTTAAAGACAACAAATCAAAGTTTAGAGATTCAATGTCAGAGATAGATAAGATCTGGTTGTCCTCGGCGGATAAACAAATTCAAAAATTATACAAAGTCTTACTGAAGAAGAATATGGAAGACTCAGCAGTAAAACCCTGCATGAGAGTTTGGGAACAAAATATAGGTCATGCAATACCAATGCAAGAGTGGGAAAAAATGTGGGAAACTATAAAAATAGTAAGAGCCACACTATATAAAGAAAATATTCTAAAAATATTTTACAGGTGGCACTGGTCACCGGATAAATTATCAAAATGTTATAAAAACGTTGCTGATACATGCTGGAGATGCAAAAATAATATAGGAACGTTTTACCATATATGGTGGAGGTGTGATAAAATAATGAACTTTTGGAAAATGGTAAAAAAATTGATAAAAGAGATTACTGAAATAGAGCTGCAGCTTACCCCTGAAAGTTACTTGCTCAATATGCTTCCAGATAAAATAAATAGAGTTGATAGATGTATTATGTTGTATATTCTCACGATATGTAGAATACTTGTAGCAAAAAAATGGAAATCAGACATACTACCCAAAAGAGAAGAAATAAAGGAAAAAATATTCGAAATAGCAGAAATGGATAGATTAAATATGATACTAGCAGGAAAAGACGATAACGTTTTAAAGAAAAGATGGTTTAAAGTATATAAGTGGTTTGAAAAAAATGTATAACGATCACTCCGCAAAACGATATGTATAAACAGAAAGTATTTTGATTTCTTTTTTGTTGGAAAAAAACATAAATAATTTTTTTTTAAAAAAATGAAATGACTATTGCAACATGAATAAATGTGACAGAAAAAAATGGGTAGAAAAAAAGAGATGACTTGTCAAGAGGATACTGAACAGGAGGAGCTGGAGGGAAACATAGAAATTGGAGAAATATCTGTTGAACAATTTCAGAGAATACTTATAAAGGGGATACAAAGGGGGATTGAAGAAGCTTGTCAGAGCGTGTTAGGAAGTAAGAAGGATGTGCACACATCTGAGGACAATGAGGAAAAGTTGGTGCAAAATAGCCAGGATGATGCGGAGGAAGAGACTTTGTATGAAGAGAAACTGGCTTTGGATAGACAATCCCTTCCCAGGATAAAATTGGAAAATTATAATGAACAAAAGAGTAACCAAAAGGAGACAAGAAGAAACTACATAAAGACTGGACTGAAAAAGAGGAAGTTTGTAAAAGGTATTTGCAAAAAAATGGGAAGAAAGAGAACAAGCCAAAAGAAAACTAAGGGACCTGGTTATGTGAAGCTAAAGTTGGTAAAAAGAGGCTTTCCAAAAATTTGGCTTACAGAAAGAATGAAAATGGGGGGGAAGTACAAGAGACAGCAAATGGCTAACTATTAGAGATAATAAGATTGTGAAATTGTTCAAAGAAATTAGACATTTGGTCATGCTTGTGAAGAAAAGAAAATTACAGACCTATAGGAAGAAAATCAAGTTATATGCTTGGGGGATATTTGTATTTCATCTGGTTCAGCTTGAGGGTTGTTTGAATGTGAATTTAAGGATTAAAACTGACAAATGAACTTTATATGTTTTAGGAGTTTCTTTCTAGATACATAGGTTTTATTTGGTTATAGTCTGAATGAGAAATGAAATTAAGGATTGATTATGATGAAATATTTTCTGAAATTGAGTAGATAAGAAAATATGTTGCTGTGCTGATAAATAGTTGTTAGCCTTTCTTTTCTTTTCTTTTGCTTTTTATTTCCCTGTTGAAAGAGGGTAACACCAAAGTTGTAAGTTATAAACTTAATTATTAAAAATTGATTAGAGGGGACATATATGTATAAATGAAATGAACCTTGGCTTATATTTTAATTATCTCTCAAATATTTGATTTGGTTTAGACTGTTTCTTTGTTTTTCTTCCTTTGTTCTTTATAGACAAGAAATAGGTTGTTAAGCTGTTCGATTGCAAATATTATACTTGGGAATGGGTAATGTAAGAGATATAAAATATCATTTTAAATGAGAAAGGTTGAGTTGAATATAGACGTAAGTTGAAGTATGGTATAATGTTGATAGTAAATAATATATACTGATAGGTGACAAAGTTAAGTTGTATGTTATAAATATAATTTCAAATGGGAAGGAGAAATGAGATTAAGGACTGTTGAGGTATCAGTGCATATCTGTATAAGATGATTTTTCTGTTTTTGATATTGCCTTTTTCTGTTTCATTTTGTTTTGCTTTGTTTGGTGTTATGGATGCCTATAAATTAGAAAATATATTGATGTGTAGCTTAGGAGAAATTGATATGCTTTAAAATAGGATACTGTAATAAGAACAAGTTACAAAGTGCTAAAGGTTGGCCAGAAATGATTTATATGAATAATTAGTGATATTAGAGATAAGAGTGAAGGGCAGGGTATGAATCCAAAATATGTAGTGAGGGACACTGGTCATTGCTCAAGCATCTTTCTTACAAGCAGGAGGTCCCAACTCTAATTCTATTTGCAATTGCTATGACAGCTATCACTTAAAAATTTCCCAGCTCCAAAGAGCAAGAAATATAAGAAATCAAGGCTTGGCGGAATGCACAATAATACCAGAAGGCCATGTACTGTATATATTGGCAGAGTAAAAATTAATTACAACAAAGAAAGTAAAACTATAGAAACAGTGAGAGTACAAGAAAAATATATCATAATACAATAGTCAACCAATCTTTTAGTGATGAATTTGCAAGATCATGGTGATACCTTTATATTTCATATATTTAAAAGTCTGATGTAAAAACAACCTGGGTGGTCAAATAATGATAATCAGCATTTTCCCCATATATGCCATTATTTGCTGCTGGTGGTATTGAATCAAATGTTCATCCATGTATGTCAAATGGAGTGGGACAGAATATTCCTAAAACACCAGAGGACAAACTCTTATTTTCTCTGGGTTGCATCCCAGACACAGCCAGCATAAGAAACTAGAGCAAATAAATTCTTCCCATCTTCCTTTTTCTCCCAGTAACCATCTATGAATACTGGACAATTGATGTTATCTTTGGGGCATCTCCATATGCAAAAAACTATTCAATAAGGGCAGGTGACATGACATGACAGAAGCAAGTGAAATTGACCTCTTTACTTCTCATGTCCCAATCCCAATAATTATTTCATTTCAACTCACAGGTTACTGGGGGAAGGGGAAAATGGGAAAAATCCACTTCTGTTAGTACCTTACATTTGCAGTATATCAGATCCAACCCACTGAGTAGTACACTACCACTCAGTACATGAAGCACACAGTTACCTCACATTCCTCTCCATTCCTGCAACATCTTCTCTCCCCCAGGAAGAACAAGAGGGTGAAATTGTTCTGCCTCCTTTTCCATAAGTGCAGCTTTGCTGAGGAAAGAGGTTAATTTTCATCACCTAATTACTTTTAACTCTGGTCTACTGACCTGCAAAGTTATCCCTCCATATGAATCTTGCAACTCCACGAATGATACTTGGAATACTCCATGTGCAGTTCCAAACTTATGCAAATAACTCCCTACATAGGTGTTTCCAACTCAGGAAAAAGGTATAGAGAGGGGAGACAGGAGTCCCTCCTCCCCATGGTGGTGTTGTAAGCCAAAATAGGGTTTCTGCAGGCTTTAAAAGTGACTTTTACTGCAGCTGCTGTGTGACTGTGGGAATAGTGTTGCATTGGGGAACCTACACCTAACTCTTTTGAAAAAATTATCATATATCTTGACCCTGAGTTATACCCTCAAATCACTATACCACATAACCAATCAAATTTAGCTACAGTTCCATCTGAGAGCAATGCTTCTTGTCCCAGTTCTAATAGGCATACATGTTCTCAGCCTCCTCTCCTCATTAAAAATTGAAGGATGAGGTGTGAATTGGATTAATTAAAAATAGCTGACTTTGTAATGAACATGGGCATCTGACAGCAATGCAGATTCTGTGAACTTAAGCAGATCATGAGAGGGAGGGCAGGAAGGGTTGCTTCAGTGCTTAGTTCTTGTGGCCCTTTTTTACACACCCAGAGAAATGCTGATTGCCACTTTGGGGTCAGGAAGCAATCCTGGAGGATTTTTGTCATCTTCTGGCCGTGGAACAGTGGCCACTATGGGTGTGGAAGGGGAGGTATTTGTGAATTTCCTACATTGTGCAGGGGGTTGGACTAGACGACCCTGGAGGTCCATTCCAACTCTATGATTCGATGATTGTAATATCTTTTAAAATGTGACATGAAAATGACTGTGCAAATGATATCAGTTTAAGAGTGAAAAGCAATGTTGGTTAATCTTAGTATCAAGGGGGGAAACAGATCTTGTATTTTATTTTTTTTCCCTGTTAGCATAGATCTGTAGTGAAATGTTCCATTCTTTCCCCCCTTTAACCAATATGCAATATGTTGTTTACAGAATAAACAAAACCTTGTGTAATGTCTGGCAGTTCTGCTGCCACAAATGAAGGTTTTCCATCTGTGCAAAACCTATAACAAAGATAAATATTTAGAGAGACAGCTGATAACATTTAATGGCTGATTCATTCACTCTAGTACTCTCTCTGGGTTTTTTACTGGTGCTATTGTCAAGCAAGCAAAAACATCTATGAAATTTGGGGTCTTTATTGACATTCTTTCCCATGATTAATAACAATGTCAGTGAGATAGTTCTCTATGGTCTGGTGACAGTGCTAAAATTAAGTCATATGTCCATGGTTCATCCACAGGATGCTGGATAAGCACTCCAAGTATATATGATGTACCAAAATCAGAAATCAGAGACACAAAACAGAAGACATCAAAATCCTGGAACAGAATACTACAATCTCACAATCTGTGGGGTTTTTTTAAAAATAATTTCACTAATTTTCCCAAAAATCCCTACAGTTCAGAAAGGCTGCTTGTGGTAATATAATAAAAAAACCCACTTCACTACAAATGACAGAAAGTAGTTAATGTTGTAGGATTTTCATCACATTACTACCCTTCTCATAGCGTTACAAACTCAATAGAAGCCAGGAAAGTCACCAATTCTACAGCAAAGTCACTAATTTAATAGCATAATTCCCACTATGATATGAAATATATATTGGAGTTTGATGCTTAAAGGAGTTTTGTTATAGAGCTGGCACAAATCAATCTAGAAGAACAACCACTGAGTATCTGAGACTATGGAGTTTCCCAAAACTTGTTGGCTTTTGGATGCACACATACCTACCCTCCTACTAACTCAAATGCAATAAAAAAGAGAATAAGCAAACCAGAATAAACCACAGAAGCTTCAAGCCCATATGGCAACAATTGTTCTGAAACAAATCATGTTCCAAATTATAATGCTCATGCAATGGAACATGCTGGGTTTGGATACAGAAGGGGGGGTTCTAAATACAAACAAAGAGCACAAATAAGTTTGACTTTATGTATTTATTTATGCCATTTATACCCCACACTCGTTAGTATGACTCCTGAGGCAATTTCCAAGCAGCATTTAAAAACCATAAGATAATATCAAATCAATAGCATGAATGGAATGAATGGACCAGAAAATAAGAACAAAGCATGACTAAAATAACACAATAATTAAAGATTTTTAAAAGAACAAGTTAGAGCAACTTTTTTTTAAAAAAAAGTTGACTGCAGAATAACTATTAGAAAGAGAAAACAATACAAAAATGTATTTAGCCAAGCAGTTTCTTCAATGGAATAATAGCATTTACAGAAAAAGGGATGGTCATTTCTGTCAGTTCCCCATTCTGTTGCAAATTCCTCTGTTTTTCTAAATAGTCCGCCAAGTCCTTGGGTCAAAGTCTCAGGGGGATCTGTGGGCTGCAGCAAGAGGGAGATGCTGGAAAGTTGTAGTCAGCGAAGTCTGTGTATGGTTGAACACATGTCAAAAGATAAAGCCATTGTGTAAGCTTGTGGAAATGTTCTTTCCTAGCACCTAAAGCACAACATGTTCATCGCCTGGCAAATCACTGTACAAAGGGGATCCCACAACTGAGGCCACAACAGAAAAGACCCTGTTGTTGGCAGTCACTGATCTTCTTTCTATTCTGGTGTGCACAGAGCAGGATCTGTGACGTAGATCTTAAAGTGATAGTCAGATTAATATGACAGCATGCGGGCTTTCAAGTATCCTGGTCTCATAACATTTCAGGTTTAGGGGAATTGAGCAGCACTTTGAGTCCTACAGCAAACTAGGAGCAGATGTAAATTTTTAAAGATGTCCTCAAATAATCCAGAGCTACATTTTGAGCTAACAAACAGTCCTCAATGGCCTGGCAACCAGCAGGAGTCCAAGAGGATGGGGCAGAGATGTGTGTGTGTGTGTGTGGGGGGGGTGATACCATCAACAATGGTATGATGTCACTTCTGGGGAAAACCTAGATGTGACATAACAGCCCTCTAGGAACCACCAGCTGCTTTGGAGATTCTGGTGATTCCTAGAAAGGTGTGACATCACTTCTCCCAGAAGTGACTTCATATTGTCAGCTTGATGGTGATATTTTTGTTTATTTTTCTCCCATTTCTTTATGGCATGGAGATGGAAAACAAGAACTGTGGTGGGGAATCTGCTACCCCCTGCAGGAAGATGGCAGATCAATATATAGCACACTGTAGTGATTTTCTTTACTTATCTATTTCTGTGAAACCTTTTGACCCCATTGTTCTCCTTATAAAGGAATCAGCTGTAAGTAGTTGTGTGTAAGTAAGCAATGTTGTTTATAAAAAAATAATGACAGGTCCCGGAGACTCTGAGTGAACTCCCGTATATTAAGATCCCACCAGATGGAGTTTCGCCTGACACTGAAGCACTGTCTTGATAGAAGTTCAAACACTCCTTTCTATGCAGTCCATGCAGTCCCTTAAAGTTGAAGATGCCCTCTGAGTGTCTAGACTTCACAGTCTTACTGCCAAATTCACCAATAGTTCATTGGAGATAGTTCACAAAATGTTTTGAATGCTCTTTACCTTAAACTGTTTTGCTTTTCAATTATGAATAAGAGGATGTGCAGCCTAAGACCAGGAGGGGAAAAAAACCCACATTATTTTGTCAATCCTATAACAACATTGCTAATACCAAGCTTAAAAAAATTTCTGAAAGATCTCTGTGACATTTTCCTTTCATTAAAGAAGGATAAAATCTCATCACTGACTCTAATCTACAAATAATTCATATAAAATGTTTCTAAGGCTGTATTTAGTCTAAGGATGTTTAACAGATGAGTTATCCAGTCTTGGCAACATTTAGATATTTCACAGTTGTCCAGCCTTGCAATTTGAACCTGCTGATAGATGTCAGATCTTTGTGTAGAAACAAAAAAAAATGTGAAAAAGTTGATAAATATTTTATTCCTTTATACACCTGCACACTGATGTACCCATGACAACAGTAACCGTCGATGGATTAAAAGGCTACATTATTAGTACTTGTATGCTGTAGTCACAAGTTTTCTTTCGTTTACTCTGTAAGATGTTAAAATTGCTTCCTCCAAGAATGATGTTGTTATGGTAAGTTGAAAGAACATCACATTCTTCAAATGAAAGCACAGTCATTATAGGTATTTGGCTTGCCAATGAAATCTTAAAATGCTAACCTAAAAAAGGCTGGTTTAAGTCTTTCAAGGACCAGCATACGTTATGAGCAGAGGTAGAAATTTCCAATTATAAAATGAAGATATGTTATACAGTAGCAAAATGCCCATCCTTATGACAGGTGGGATATGGAGAAAGGATTAAATATTACAAGGACCCCAACACGCAACCTGCTCTTGGATCCCTATCAGTGATATCCAGCATACCTACTGTTGGGGAAGGAGGCAATTTTTTTAAAATCTAATAACAGTGGCCCCAAGGGACTGGCTGGAAGCAGGGACCAGCCTCCGAGTTTGTTAGCCAGAGTGAGGACAGCTGCTCCTCAACAACTACTGGTCCTGAGGCAATGTACTTCTTTCTTGTGGTTACAGCTATTTAGACCATGGGTGGTAGCTGAGGCATGAGCTGAAGGAGTCTTGGCCTGTAGGTCGGTTGTCTGGAAATATGTGATAACCTAGATGAAATGTGAAGAAATGATGGGTAAATATACTGCTTCAACATCTGCTGTAGTGAGGTAGGGAGAAACAACCAGAGATAAGATTGGGATCTCTGGGTTATTTTCCTGGGATGCAGGATGGTTTGGGTGTGCCACTTTGATTTTTTTTACCAGGGGAGAGCTGGGTTTTGCCTATGTTTCTACTCAGATCCTGGTGACAGGTCGGTCTGGATTTTTGCTTAGTGAGTATTGGCTGTGGTTGTACCTTTATTTTGCTGTCATTTCATTGATGATTTTGCTTGCTGGTTGGATAGATGTGCTTGTGGGGGGATGGAATGGGAGGAGACATGGTGTCATAATTCATAGTGTGTGTGGTAGAAGGAGATGTAGTGGACAAGAGCAAGCCAAGAAAGGAACTATATACATTTCCATACTGTTGCCCTTTCTGGCTCTTTCCAGGTGATTTTGGTAACCATGTCAACAACTCAACAGGTTATAAAATCCTGTGGCTTAAATGCCTTCATATACTGAGGCACTCTGGGCAATGAAAAGACAAGGGAGTTGAAAGAATACTTGGAATAAATCCCATAATAAATGGGCAAAACTAATTTTAAAGCATAACCATGGTGGTGCACCACAGCATCAAAGAAACACTTTCTCCTGTGGTTGGATCACCACACCATAGGTCAGTGGAATTGTTCTGGGTGATCAGAGGCTGCAATAGGAGGCAAACTGCCTAATGGTCTGTGGTGACCATTTTGCTCAATGCTTTGCAGATAAAATCTCTTGCATCCATTCTGATGCACTCTACATTAGCAGTGAGGGTCAATGGTGCCAGGGTGCCATCTTGTCCAGCCATTTGGGATACTTTTCAGCTTAGTCAGTCTGAGGATATGGACAGGATCTTTGGAAGTTTGAGACTTTCCCCCTGCTTGCATGACCCTTGTTTCTCCTGACCACTTAAATCTGCCAGGAGGGAGGCTAGCTGACTGGGTCCAAGAGGCAGTTAATGCCTTCTTGAGTAAGAGAGTAGTCACCCCAGCCTCAAAACTGATGGTCCACTTCTGAGGAAGCCTACATTAGGGATGGGCACACATCAGCTGATGAAATAAAGTTCATCATGAATTTTGGCCTGTTTGGGGCTCATGAACCAAAGTTTGTGAACTGAACAACTGGGATGAACTATCATGAATTTTGGTACAATTCATGGTGGCTTATGACAGTTTGTAAAGATGAGAAAGTGGGTGTTTCATGAGAAACAGCTGAGTAGCTGGGAGCTCTCTGCTACACTGGTGTGTGGTTTAAATGGCTCAGAGCCATTAAAAACCTGTTTTCAGCTCTCTGTGGCTTTTTTCAGGAGCAGAAAGCAGTGTTTAAATGGCATGGAGTCATTTAAACCACTGCTACTTTCTGCTCCATGTGGGTTTGAACAGAGAGCAGTAAACAGGAGTTTAAATGTCTCTGCTTTCTGCTCCCCACAAAAAGCCATGGGGAACAGAAAGAAGAGTTTAAATGGAAGGGGTGAAGTGCCTTCCTGGGGGCACCTTACCCCTACATTTCTGCTGGCTGTGGCTTGTCATGGCCAGCAGAAATATGAGAGGGAAATCCTTTCTCAGGCAATCTACACCCCCCCCCCCACTGGCCATGGTGAGCCACAGCCAGCAGAAAGGTGGGAGGGAATCCCGCCCTGGGAGATCTCCCCCCCCCTTCTGCTGGTCATGGTGAGTTGCAGCAAGCAGAAAGGTGGGAGGGAAGTCCCTTCCTGGGGGATCTCACCCCTTTCTGCTGGCTGCTATTTTTTGGGCTGTTTTCTGCAGTCCTTTTGAAGTTTAAGGGAACTGCATAAGACAGTTCGAAATAGCTCCATGGTGGGGAGTGCCTCCCTGCCACACAGCTGTTTTTTGCACTGTTTTGAAATCCCAAACTTTAAAGGGACTGTGCAAGACAGCCCAAAACAGCTGAGCAGTGGGGAGCAAGTTGTTCCCTGTCACTCAGCTGTTTTTCAGGCTTTCTGCAAACCCCATTTAAAGGGACTGTGGTCCCTTTCAACAGGGTTTGCAGGGCCATGAACCACATGAACTGCTTTGGTTAGTAAATGAGCCAAACTTTTTCAGTTCATAGTTCAGCCAAGAACCACAAACCAAACCACATTTTCCTGGTTCGTGCCCATTGTGCCTCCATTGGACCTAGGAGACCTCAGTAAATATTGACCATTCTCAAATGTTCCAGTCTTGAGCAAGATGATTGAACTGGTGGTGACTGGGTAACTTCAAGTTTTCCTGGATGTTTATATCCTTTCCAATCTAGCTTTAGACCTGATTATGGGACTGAAATAACCTTGGGCACACTGGTGCACCAGGACATGGACAGAAGTTAATTTAAAAAGAAATCTCCTGGACATTTTTTTTGTGGCTTTCAATACCATTGATAATTATATCCTCCTGGACTGCTTTTTCAGGTTCAATCTCCAGGGGACCTCACCCAGTGGTTTCATATAGATGTTAAAGAGCATAGGGGACAAAATGGAGCCTTACAGGACCCCACAGGATAAAGGACAAGGGGCTGAGCATCAGTCCCCAAGGATAGCTTTGTGAACCCTGCCATCTAGACAGGATCAGAACCACCACAAAAAAATAGTGTTTGCCAACCCCCAAGCTATGTACAACATGGATGGCTCCACCCCAAGGCCCTTTGCATGGGTCCCTAGATCAGGGGAGGCAGGCACATAGGCTCAGCCTCCCCAAAATTGGATCCAGCCTGATACTCAAACTGACTGAGGAAAAACTGTGACAAACATGCAACATATACCCACATACCAAACATACCACAGACTGCAAAAGTCGGGGAAAGGTGGGCAGGGGAAGCAAGAACCAACTATTGAAGACTCCTGTGCTGCAGCACCCTAAATGCTGGAGGGGCAGACCAGAGTGAAAACTCTGTTTTTCACATCTGCACCTGGAAGCCCTTCCACTCCCTCAGCAGACCCAGCACTTAATTGGCTCCCTGAACCCCAGACGAATCCAGTCACTCCAGTGTGCCAGTGAGCTGAAGGGGAAATCCTTCCCCTTTCTTCACTCCCCAGCCTCTCAGCTACAATAGTGGCCCCAGGTCAGTTTAGAGGCCATCAGTTTATTATGTATATTTGGTATTCACCTTGTTGACTCTTATAAGTACAGAAAGGGTATAATTTTTGTAAAGCAAATAAAATAAATTGTTACATATAGGCTTCAATGACAATCATGAATATATTGGTATAAAAATAAAGGGATGCTACTAGGTTGAGAAGCCAATGGTGTGAGTCCTAAATATAATACTTATCCCTTTTAACCTCCAGATTTTTATTAACGGAGACTGTTTGGACATTTAAATTTTCAGAGAAAACAGGAATTACTTACAGTTTATGATCTCATTTCCTTGCTGTGTGTTACCAGTAAAAATGTGACTTAGACATGCCTTCCCATGTAAACATGATTCAGATTTCCCCCTGAAGCTTTGAATAAACAAAATCATTGCAAGTTTTACAACTATAGTGTTCCAGAAAACAGTGATGCAAGTTTGCTGCCCAGCACTGGAATTTTATGTACTGAATAACAGTCAAATAAAGCAGATGAAGTGGTAATCCTGTTTCTCACCTATAGCACAAGAGACAGTTAGAGGGGGGCTTAGATGATATGGGTGGAGAATCACTCAACTGGACTTCAGGAAGTAGACTTCCAGCCTTACCTTTTGCCTGATACATTAGTTTTCAGTGTGGAATAACTTATTTAGTGTGAAAGAACATTTATTTCATTTCTACCCACTGTATCCTCAACTGTCACCAACTAGAACCAGGTTTCCCACCTCATCTGTGGTTTGTGGCAAATAGGCCAGGCAAAGTTAAGGATAGTAAATGATTGTATTGGGATGACTGTACTGTACAAGCTGTGAAGTTTAAACCTGCAAAGCTTGTTTCATAGATGTTCCTGGTTAAGTCAGAAAAAAACAAAAAAGGAGTCCAGTGCTACCTTAAAGACTAAGATTTATTCCAGCATAAGCTTTTGTGTGCCAGAGCTTACTTCACCAGATAAATGAGGTGTATGACACACATGCACACACACACGCACGCGCACACACACACACACACACACACACACACAAATCTTGCCTTCCACTCAGTTAAATCCCTCAAGTCAGCAGACAGTTAACAACATTTAAAAAATCACTTTAAAAAGCAATATATCTCTCTTATATATAATTGCTGAATGGTAGTGGCTTCTGGCCTATGGGGTGGTGAGATTGCATGTGCTCCCTCTGCCATTGGCCTGCCAGCTGCCAGTCAAGACTACTGGCATGCCATTGGCCGGGTGTGTTCCTCTTCCCCACCCACTCCCCTGTCAGGCACTGTTCTCTGTCAGAAGCTCTGTGTCTCCAGATGAACACAGTTCTTTTGCTTACTGAGTGTGGGACAAAGGTTTCCCTCAGTGGCTGTTGTGAGGACTCATAGGGTTGCCAGTTCCAGGTAAGGAAGCCAGTTTGAGGGAGCCAGAGTTTGGGGAGGGGAGGCCTCAGCTGAATAGAATGCCATAGAGACCACCGGCCAAAGCATTCTAAGTTCTCCCTCAGTGGCTGCTGGTAGGCAACCAAGCCAGTAAAGAGACAAAGGAAAAAAACCCTTTCTAGTCTCTGTGAAAAACTCATTGGGCTCAGTCCTGAGTATGGTTGCCACCTCCAGGCTTGGAAATTTCTGCTAAGTTCCCCCCCGAACACTGCCCTCCACAGGACCCACCCCCCAAATCTCCAGGTATTTCCCTACTCAGAGCTGGGAAGCCTACTTTCCCCTCAGTGCCTGCTGCTGGTCAACCAAGCTTGGTTTCTGTTAGTAAAAGGCCCTTTCCACACCTATTTGGGCCTTGGGAGAAAACTCATTGTGTCCTTCTACCCTGCTGACAGGCCCCTCCCCCCATGACAGCCAAGGCTTCAGAGCACAGCAGAGGCTGCAGGTGGTGGTGGGGAGATGGAAAACGGAACAGTGAGGGGGAAATGAAGGTACATTGAAGTGTGGCTGGGAAGGAGATAGAGTTGCCAACTCCAGGTAGAGGCTGCAGGTGGTGGTGGGGAGATGGA